>NC_140278.1:15574833-15741838 GCF_964030765.1 Micromesistius poutassou
GTTCCCCTCCTGCTGTTAGGGAATATGGTGATCCGATTTGGGGCTAGGTTGAACTGGCCAATCTGAAGACTTTACCTGGTGTAGTCCAGCCAATGGGTGCTCTCGAGGGTGGATAACCACTTGTCATCTGGGACCGTTACAGAGTTGGAGATATCTGTGAGCAACAACAACAAATACAGAGAAAGGTCAACATAATAGTCCTGCAGATGAGTCACAGGTCAAGACAACATACTTAATGAAGTATAAAAGAATTTACTTTCATATTCAACATCCCTAAAGGAAGGTTTGAAGTGTGAGGTTTGTCAAACAATGATGACAAACACCATGGAGGCACCATGATTCTACCTGTCAACACAACATTATCAAAGGTTGAAACTGAATCGTTTCTTCTCTAGAACAAAAAACAACATGAACAGAACAGAAGATAAATGGACCATTCGTCACCAGACAGATGGAAGACAGATCAATCAGTGTTTTTCTAAATGTCTGGTTTGGGAGCAGCTGTGACTAACTGAAGCTCAAAGTGCTGATAAAACACAAAGCAGCCTGAGAACACACTGAGCCCGCACAATCACTGACCATGAATAACATCCCACATCAGAAATAATGAGACGGGAGAGAGACAGAGAGATGAGCGAGAGACAGAGAGAGAGAGAGAGAGACAAAGACAGAGACAGAGAAAGAGAGACGATTTGTTTTGATAAGTGAACCTAACTATTTTGTGCTTGGGTGAATCCATGGCAAGTGTGTGTGTGTGTGTGTGTGTGTGTGTGTGTGTGTGTGTGTGTGTGTGTGTGTGTGTGTGTGTGTGTGTGTGTGTGTGTGTGTGTGTGTGTGTGTGTGTGTGTGTGACAAAGCATGAGGGAGAGCTACAAACTAGTACAGAGGCCCCATTTCCAGTAAACAAACAAGAAACAAGATGTTGTGTGTGAGAGTAAGATAATGTATTTGTATACGTGCACATGTGTGTGTTTGTGCTCTTTGGGACCTTAGATGGTCTCATGGTGGTTGTTGGAAGGTCTTTTGATGGTCTTGGTCGGGCATATAGTGACAGAGCAGGGGAATGTGAACCTTTAACAATTGTACTTGACTGGCTGGTTCAGACTTGTCATCATGTGGCCGCAAGTGCCAAACAAACCATTTCCAAGCTACTCATTAAAAAAGATTTAGTTTTGTGTAGCATACCAACCCAAACATAACCCCCCCGCCCCTTCCTTCCCATAAGGTGCTCTGAGGATAACGACCACCTTTGTATCACACATTGTCTACTTAAAAAGGATTTGGCCGGTTTGCGAGGACTCCAGATTGTGGACATTGTTTATGTTGAAATGTAAATCAGCCAGGATTTGTGTCCGACTTTTTGTAAGAATTATGTGTTTACACACCACTGCACAAGGTTGTAGAGCACGAGAGGAGAGCAGTTTTAATTCTTGAGTGTTAAATGACCTAGTCATGAGCATGGTGGTGAATTTGGATCAGTGAGGATTTTTTTGTATCGACCCACCGGTTGCATTGGACTGACTCAGGAGGCTAAAAGATAATTTTGTCTCGTTCTATGCACATTCACACAACCAGGAACTGAGCAGTATGAATCTGAATCAAAACTTGTGAATTTGTAAGTTTGTGGGAACTATTTGATCAAACCACCTAGTCACATCTCAACAAAGACAATGTCAACAATTAACTCGTTCCCCAGGTCTAAGCAAACCGGCCACATCCCCTTTAAGAAGTCACTTCTCTTGCTTTGGATTGAGATTTTGAGGCAAAGACTAAATAATTCCTTGTGTTGTGATATTATTCATCTTTAATAAATAGTTATCTAATCACATGGACCAAGGACCAACATCAACATCTAAATTAGAGATGGGACCATCATAACCTTTGTAACAGAACCCTAAGAAAGAATCCTACCATTCATTAAATACATGAACACACAGGATAGACAGGAAGGCTAACTCCACACAGCTAACACCCCCAGGGTTTGAGTGTCTCAACAGAGTAAATAAATAATGGGGTCACTATATCCTTCGTGGAAGCCAGGGAGGTAGCAGAGGGATGTCCTAACTACTTGAAATACAGGTCAAAAGGTCAAAGGCGACATGACCTTCTCTGACTCTTTTGGATTTAGGAACAAACTGGGTCAAATTAAATAAACCATAATTAAAACACTGTCTATTGTTGTTTATAGTTCTTGAAAGTACGCTTTACAACAAAAAAAAATTATCCTATAGCTTGATGTATTTTCTTTTAATATAATACAACTTGAATACTACTTGACTACTTTATTAATCCTTAAGGTGAATATTCAGTTTTCACTGAATTGCTAAACGTACACATCCTAAAATTTAATAGAGAATAGTACATTTTCTAAATGTAAAGCTCCATTTAGCTTGGGGTTAACCCCAGGTGGTGTGAGATGTGCCGGGAGGTCTGTCATCTGGTCCTGGTTAGTGGCTCTGCTGTCCCCAGTAGCCTGTTAATGGGAGCCAGATGCAGGCTGGATTACCCGTGCTCTCTAGCCTGGTCCTCCTAGCATCACCAACACAACCAGACGTATGCAACATCAACGCAACCTAGAAACATGGTTGCAAAGTCCTCTCTCGCACAAGTTGATCAAGTTAAAGGAGCGAATGCAACGCGATGTCTACTTAGATGGAGCAGATTGGTGAATTAATGAGCTGGACTGAGCTGCTAAATTAGCCTACATTTTGATTCTGATAACCATTTAAAATTTGTACTTGCTCTACTTTTGACAGTACAGTTTGACTGTAATGACACGTTGCGTCGGTTGCATCGTGTTTGCAACATTTATGCATGGTGTGTGCGTGAAGGATTCGGACAAAGAGGCACGTTGAGGACTTCAGGCCTAAGTAAGCCCCCCAGACCCGCATCACGGCAACCAGCTTCCCCCGGCACCACCATCAACAACCCCCACCATGCACCACCAGTTCCCGCAGCACCATCACCACCAGCTCTGGGGAGATGAAAGCCAAATGGGTGTCACCAGCCCAGATAGCGATCTGATGAGACCAGTGGTCCGATCCATTGGCCTCACTGTCCCCCATGCCTTCATTTGAAACTCACCGGCCCGCTTGATTGGGTCGACTAACGGCAGTTTCATTCACTCTTGTCACTTAAGTATTTAAGGGGATTTACAGAAGGGTGACTGCATACTATTAAAACGTCTTGGGTCTCATGTCCTTGACATGAGACCCAAGACACGTGTGTGCGTGTGCGTGTGTGTGTGTGTGTGTGTGTGTGTGTGTGTGTGTGTGTGTGTGTGTGAGTGAGTGAGTGAGTGAGTGAGTGAAAGAGAGTGTGTGTGTGCGCGTGTTTCCCTTCCCTACCTCCCAGACAGAGGGCACGCAGGCGGCTGTGGGCCAGCTGGAGGTCTGCGGGGCTGGGCATCTCCTCTCCCAGGTCCACCACCACACACAGAGTCCACTGGCTCCCAAACAACACCAGCTCCAGGTTCCTGCAGCACAGGACAGGACATGGGGAGAGGAGGAGCAATCATTTTAGAATATTGCAAATGTTGATTTTGAGTTTTAAAAGATTGGTTTTGGGTGTGTTTTAAAAAAATATATAAATATTCATACAAATATTAGTATGAACATTTTAGCCTAAAACAATGTTTACTTTTCATTTTCTGTTACAGCTTCAAGCGACCAGGCCAGCTGCTCTTCCCATGATAAACGGGGATACACAACAAGGGACAAATGTTTGCCCAGTCCGCTATCCCTTGCTCCATTCAGCAGGTTATCTCAATGTATCGTCGTATGGCTTCTATGATTATCAGTCCTACACAATTGGTACACAATTGGCTGCTGACGTGGTGCTGTCACCCCCAGAGTTGAGGCGCAGCCAATCTGAAAATACATTGTCATCATTAGCAGCTGTTACTAAGAGCTTGGAAATGCAGTTTAGCGGTTAACCCCAGCTATGATGGACGTCAGGAACCACAATTACAGCAATTTGATCAACCAAACAGTCTTCTGTCATCAACTTTGCAAGATAGCACATTATTTCAACTTCCAACTGTGGTTTGTGGCACAACTGATGACGACTAACCTTTAAATCCCATGATAACACAGTCCATGTGTGCGTGTGTGTGAGTGTGACAGTCTGTGTGTGTGCGTGTATTAGTGGGTATGTGTGGTTGTGACTGTCTGCGTGCGTGTGTATGAGTGTTACTGCGTATGTGTGGTTGTGAATGTCTGCGTGCGTACGTATGTGTGAGGATTAGTGCATATGTGTGGTTGTGACGGTCTGTGTGTGTGCGTGTGTGTGAGGGTTAGTGCATATGTTTGGTTGTGACGTTCTGCGTGCGTAAGTGTGGGCGTACACAAACCTGGTGTCGTCTTTCTCGTGGTAGATGTTGTTCTGGAAGCTGGACATCCTCAGGAGGTCACTGCCTCGGGGGTGCCTCCAGCTCCAGCGCTGAGACACCGAGAAACATTCACTTTAACACATGGGCTCCAACCACAGGCTGTGGTGGGCGGTACGATCGGACAGGTTAAGGTTTCCACATTAAAACAGGAATCACAAGAGACACACAGCCCTTTTCAAATCAACCCACTCCCATCTCTAGGATACCATTGGAGCAATTTATGTGAGTTGAACACATGTTGTTACTGTGTTTATCACTTTTTTAAATCAAAAACAAGCTCCTGCTTGTTTTTATTATCTGGAATTATTTTATTATTGTTTATTATTTATTATTGTGTTGTTTTCTTTGTTATTCATGTAAGGCACCCTGTGTTGCAGCTTGCTGTATGAAAGGTGCGTTCTTAATAAAGTTGGATTTGATGTGGGTGTTGATGGGAATTCCTGATGTCATGAACATGTAGCACATGTTTCAACATGAGGTAGAAGACGAGGTTGAAAGGCGGAGTCATAACTTGAGACCATCGCAACATGTCAATCATGCAATTTCTAAATGGATCCTATATCATGGATCAGGTGATTTTCCAGGAATTTCCCAGGTTGAACAAGACCGGGCAGAGCTACAGAGTAACGTCAAAACAGATATCTCACTAAGAAACTGTTTTTAGGTCACACATACATCTAACTGACTTACTAGCTGTTTGTAGGTCAAACAGGCATCCTACTAACTGTTTAGATGAGCTACTCACAGGGATGCGTCCTTCGTTGAAGTGGGCAAACGTTCTCTTCAGCTCAGTGTCCAGAACCCTTTGTGGAACCACATTGTACCTGGGTAAGCTGTGGGGGGGGGGGGGGGGGAAATAAAATAAATATAATGGTATTTGATATATTAATTATCTCCCAAAACCACCCCTCTTACGCACTTATTGTATGTTGTACGTCCTGGCACTTAAAAATAGTACTTAGCATTGTATAGCGTATAGCTTATCCTAGCTATCTTTGTTGCATACAGGGAATGGGTTTACCGAGCAATTGTAAGTGGTTGGCACTTGTTTCTATGAACATCTTTACTTTACCGACAGCGATATATCTTCTGACAGATGTACTTATTGAAATTTGCTTTGGATAGAAGCGTCTGCTCAATGCCGTAGATGTAAATGTAAATTATATATTGTTTTTTGAAATTTCTCCTTTTATACATCAGCTGCTGGATAAAGATACTTGCTACGACATCACTAATTGCAGACGTAGCCCACCGGCTCACCCAGATGAGAAGTGTAACAGAGTTCAATTCTAAAGGGCTTCCCTTTGTTGAAATAGTTTTTTTAAAACGCAAATAAGCACTTCCATTAAAGTGTTGGTTCCGATTTAGTTGAAACTGTTTGTGGGCTCCACAAATGATGAAATCACCAGATCACCTGGCACTATGTCCGCCACAGTGTTAACCTGGGCTTTGTACTCAACCAGTGGGGACACATTTGGCGTGGTTCAATGGGTTTGATTTAGTGATCAGCGTTCATCTGTAGGTCCTAAGTGTGGTGGTGCTGGGCAGCCCGTCACCTGGTGGACATCTCAAAGCGGTCGTTGACGGTGCTGACCCGCCAGCCCGTGGCTCCGCACCGCTCCAGCTCCCGCTCCCACTCGTCCACAGACTCAAACCAGTTCATCTGGCCGTCACGGCGACGGTTGCTAAGGAACTGCTTCATCTCTGAGGGACACACAACAAGGAATCCACGATCAGAATATTGATGTTCAGGGGTCAGTCGGGGGGCACTGAGGGACGGCTAGTACTGTGTATTCTTCGGGCGGAATTTGATTGGCAGAATCTGTTTTGTGCGGACAGGGAGATTGCAGAGCCTGCCAAGTCTTGATAACTTCACAGCTGAGCAGCTTCTAGATGTTTTTTATGTGTTCAGTCAAACAGACACAGACAACCTCATATTGCACTCACTTTCCCTCCCACCACGGGTGGTGGTGTTTTGGGGAGTTTCTCCATGCCCTTTTGACTGTTTGACAACGATTGAAGGTGTCAGAGTATTGCGGGGCTGTGAAGCCCCCTTTGAGACAGTCTCGCTGAGATCACAAATACAGCCTCACAGTGTGCGCTGTGCATGACAGACTCGGTGAAAGCCACCTTGTACTTGGGTGTGCTGCTGTGCTGACAGTGCGGTGACATCACATGCAGGGAATGTAGTATGCATGACGAACTAGCACGACTAGCCTGTGGCGGCGCCAACATGTGAGTTAAGTATGGACTAATTGAGGTTAAGACGTAACGCTAACACAGTCACTCCATCAAGGTGGCAGTGAATGCTCAACCCTGTCTACGCGTCGTTGCCCATGACCCCCCTCGTGACAGGGTTGAGCTAGGGGTCAGGGAGGGACAAGTGTAGGGGAACCGAGGTACATTATTGATTTGGCTGCTGAAAGACAGCCACAACATAGTCTCTGTAGCGTAACGCCAACATAGCATAACACAGTGACCAACAAGGATCGCCTTTCCCTTTATGGTTCCGGACACAAATGCTTGAGTGCTAGCTCAGGGCTGAAATCAGATAGAGGCTAACCTGCAGGGCATGGACCCTGTCCATTTTCTGGGAAGGAATCCTTTGAAATAACAAGTTGAATTCTCTGTTTTTTGAATGAAGTGAAAACCTTCAATGCTTTAATATGCTGAGTTCTGTATTTTCCATTAAGGGAAGTGACTGTAGCCTTCAGTTAGTCTTAGTTTCTGTGCACGCTGCACAAAAAACAAGATTACCCGAATCAGGCTGCGGTTACAGAAAAGGAAACCATTTTCTTGCTGTCATCGTGGAACAGCACGGTATAGAAACATAGGGAGTTGAGCTGCTAGTTTCTTTATGATTCGTCTTACTTTAGGCGTTGACCTCTCCAAAAACAAGGAAGAATGAAAAGAGAGAGAGAGAGAGAGAGAATTTGCAAAGGGTTTTGGATATGCAGTTCATTCGACACACACTCCAACCCCGTAGTTTTCGAACAAAATAAGTAATCAAAACTGTAATAGCATACAATTATGCAAGCTGCCATACTGTATTACCGTAAGACGCTTATTTACATCTCCACAACTAAGTGTGTAGCTCCACAAGTGTGGAGTCAAACGGCGCCTTCCCCGGGCCAATTAAATGACATCAGCAAGTAAACTACCATTTCCTTGTATGGGTGCCTCTTGGTAATTCCAGATGATGCCTTAGAAATGCTTACGTGTATATCTGGAATCAAGGATTATGATTCAGTATAGGGTAGAAATGGACGAGTATAGGGCTTGGTTTGTTGCTAGGGGTAAGCAGTGCATCATTGGAATAACCAACCAGAATAGGTCTTGTTGTTTGTCCTTGATATATTCTACAGTATACAGAAGGGACTCTCGAGGGAGTCTTACAATGAACACATGCATGGGTGGATGAATCACGAATCACAAGGATGAGTGACTCACTGGGTCCTACAGCCTTCAACATGAGTTCTGTTATGTCCTGAAAGATGAACTGCATACAAAAAGAATGATACAAACAGACAGGTGTATAAGGAGAGTAAGGCCAGTAAGAAAAAGACAGCAGGGAGAGTGAGACAGTCAGACAGATGGTAGGCAAGGCAAAATAGATAGATAGATAGAAAGAGAAACTCCAATGCACCGTATTATATATTCATGGCCAAATGGTGTCCATGTGTGCATGAGAGTGCATGTGTGGGATGTGTGTGTGTGGAGAAGTGCGAGCAGTGCGAGCAGTGCACACGCTACACTACTCACCCACGCTTCCCAGAGCGGCATTCTGGAAGGCCAGCACACATCCCGGCTTGAGAGGCTGGTAGGTCTTAGCGATGGTGTAGGTTATCTAAGGAGAGACGCATCGACATGATAGGGGTCACCAGAGGTCAAGCCCTGCACTCTCACACATCAGCTGCCCAGGGCTGAGGGTATTTAAAGAGTAACTAAACACTCAAACCGCACCGACAGCGCCCTCTCTGGTGGAGCACGGAACACCAATGTTATCAGCGGCACTAGCTCCTCAAACGCATTAGCTTGTCTCTCTTAGTTAAAGCATTCTCTCTCTGACTTGGCAATGTGTCACATTAACAAGATTATTTTCACCGTTTTTCACATTCATGTATTGACAAATAATATAGATATATATCCTCCTCTCGATAACCTTGACATATTTCCTCTTTTATCCATTGAATTCCTGCGTTCTAACACAAGCAGATAGCATGTTAAGCCGGGGGCTACAGACCTCGACGGCCTGTGTGTCCGGGGTGAGGCGGTCGAAGAGGAAACAGATGACCCTCAGGTCTCTGCAGTAGAGCACCAGCTCTTCTGGGGTGAACTTCAGAGACGAGTTGGGGGTCACCAGCTTGGTCCTGGACGGGCCGACTGGAATTAATAAATGAATAAACTGATTGTTGGTGTGATTTCTGGGCCTTTGTCGACGTCTCATGTTGAGCAATTCTTTGTGATGGGTTATTTACATTTTTTTACATCTAGTCATTTGGCAGATGCCAAAAATAAATAAATAATAATAATTGGCCAGAGCAAAGTATCTATGTGAGTCAGAAAGAAACAAGGAACCTTTTTTTTAAGTAAAAGGTTGCAGATTGTTATGTTTGGGTATAACGTTGAGGCTGTTAAAGTATAAAGCCAGAGCCAGTTGAAGAGAATATTAGACTTCATTCTTACCAGCCACAACCTTTTCAATGGAGGCCAGCGCCACATCATGCTCCCCCAACAACACAGGGTCTGCGTTGTCCTGGAACATAAACAATATCATTCATCATAATTTACCACAGTCTATCCTATTTAACATCAATCTGTACCTCTTCAACCTCCCAGTGGGTATTCCCATGATGCATTGCTAAAACCATCTTAAGGTTCAGCCTGAACATTACATATTTTCCATGTGTGGAAAGCTGCGCTCTAGCACTCACGTCTGGTTTGGGGCTGTCCTGGGGGACAAAGGACACCCTGAAGTGGGTGCAGAAGAGGGTTCCAGCCAGCCAGCCCCCGCCCTCCCTGGCTGTCAACTTCTTCCTCACCAACACAGCCCTTTGGAGCACACACTCCCCTGGAGGGACACACAGGAGAGATGGGAAATGTAGTCCAGAGGGTAAGACAGAGAGGAATGGAGTAGTAGGTCAGACTGAGGGATAAAACTAAAAGGTGAGGCAGGAGAAAGATTTTCTAGTTCGAGGGGTGAAACTACAAGATGACATGTAGGATTGGGAGTTGTAGTTCCGAAGCCTGAAAACAATAAGCTGAGCCGCACAGAGGAAAAGATCTGATAATGGAAAGGATTGTAGTTTAACGGCAATTCAGAGGCAAAGTGGGTGTCAAACAATAAGATGTGGCAATGCGAATGGAAGAATGCTTCTGATCTCATCTACATGTAACGACAAAAGTGGAGCTTGGAAGCATTGTTTTGTTTCCACCAACACATTTGTGGTTCAGGCAGGGCCTCCCGTGTAAAAAACTAAAGGAGAATGCTCCCAAAACCAAATCCTTCAGCCCCTATAAAAGGCAACCGCAAGCACAGAAGTATTCACTCACATTCTCACAGGAAATTCAAATAAATAAAGCCAGTTGCAGATGTTGATACACACGCCTGGTCTTACAAATCACATGGGTCACACACACACACACACACACACACACACACACACACACACACACACACACACACACACACACACACACACACACACACACACACACACACACACACACACACACACACACACACACACACACACACACACACGTTTTCCAGCTTGGAAGTGGTTGCCATGGCAACAGAATCAAGAATCAAGTGGGGGTGGAAAGAATGGGCTTTTCGTCCCTGACAAAAAACACTAAAGCGCACAACCACATGAATGCGAGAGAGTCAAATTACTTAATAATCTCTTAAAACATTCAAATAAAATTAACAAGGCCGACAGCGGTTAAAGATCAGTAGAACAAAGAGCTAATATATCTTAGTGGATGGGATCAGTCTTGTTGGAATAACAAAGTGCATCAAGTCTTATCTCATGTATACATTTGATGCAATGCTGCTTATTTTGCTACTAGTGTTTCATAGTCTTCAATATTTGGTATTGCATGCTTTTTTTTAACAAAGAGCCAACAGCCATAAAGCTAATTCCAAGTGAAATTCTTTTCGCATAGAAATTCTGGGATGGCAACCAGAATGATTCCAGGCATTCCAGACATAAACAGGAGGGCCAGGAAGTTTTAAAAATAAAGGCTGGCAAGGGTCTAGAATCACAAGGCTAGAATTAAGGCTACAACTCAACCCAAAGGGGTGGATTTAAAAGGGTATAACTGGGATAAAATGTTAGACGAGTTCAGGCTGAACGAGGACATTCAAAGAAGCAGGGACTGTTGGATTTGATTACATTTTCTTCATGACCACAATTTTAAAAACATTTTAGATGTAATGTCACAACGGTCATGTTTTGATATGGACAATTTAATTCATTTGAATTAAACGGTGCCTTTTAAAAATCATTATCATAATTGCTGCAGAGCGTTAAGGTGCTTAGCAATAGGACTTGCTTAGCTACAGGGCTACAGGAATGAAAACAACCCGCTGGCGGGGTTGGTTAACTGGATGGTTAAGTTTAGGTGTTATGGTAGAGAAGATGAATAGACTCAAGAACAAGGTTAGAGATGGTTGTTTAGGTGTTACCGTAGAGATGGCTAGGTTCAAGAACAAGGTTAGAGATGGCTAAGTCTAGGAACTGGGTTGTATAATGTTTTGCTTAGGAGTTTAGGCCTTTTAGGTTCTACCAAATGCGAACATAGAGCAGCTAGCCAGCAGTAAGTAGAAACTATCCATGCCGTCCAGGGAACTGTGCTTTATGGGCCCGTGACGTTAGACGCTAGTAGTAAAATGACTCTAGAAGTACTTGAGAAAATGGACTTTTAATACTGTAAGCCGTTCTATATAGCTCCTGGAGACGGCCAGGGTTACCATCTTCATGTACAGGCAGTATAAGAACCATAAAACCCCAAACCACTGCAGACTTTGAACACAATGCAAAGCAGCACCAGACTGTGTTTGAATTGTTTTTCTAAATGGAAGGGGTTTGTTGGTTGATGTGGATGTTTAAAACAAGGCAAAAAGAGAAATGGAGGAAGGAAGAGAGTAAAAGAGAGATGGGCACACAGTCAGAGCGGACATTCATCTGGACCACATGACCTAAGATTTTCTTTGGTTTGGGTTCACATTTGTTTCTCATTTCCATCTGTGGAGCGTGCGTGCGGGGCCCAGTGCTTCTACCCTGAAACCGCAGGAGAGGCAGTCCAGGAAAGAGGTCATGTTTGGCTTACTTATGGGCGTCATACAGCAATAGAGAACTATATGTACCAGACCTATAAACATCTGGGTTAGAGGTCATTTTTTGTAAAAGGGGAAGTATTTTAATAAAAGTAAAAGCACACGTTTTAAAACGTCCAAATGTTATACATTATGAGGAACTTCAATGTCACAACGGAAACTGCCGATACAGATAACAGATCTCACTGAGGCCACTCCTTTCCCCCTTTGTCAGCCAACAAGACCAGAGTTTGATTGACAGGTCTGACATCCAATGGAAATATGAGCGCTGGGGGGAATGAGAGTGTCTGTATACTGTGGTTTACAGTATGCAGTATATACCCTTTGTGTTCCATACATCCCATTCATAAGAGGGACATCATGATATACCTATGGCTGTCCTCCCTCCGCCTCGTCGGACCCCCTGCTGAGCTACCTCTCAGTTTCTGCCCCCCCACCGTGCTGAGAGCATCGGGACAGAGCGGGGTCCAAGGTAGGACAGGGAATAATCACACAGCTACTCACTGAAGGCCCCTATTTACTTAAAACAACACACTTCACAATAAGGGTACATTAATTAAATATTAATTAACATAAGTGAATGCAGTAATAAGCATTTATAATAATAACAGCATAATAACAGTTATTATTAACAGGGAACCGATGTGTCTAGTAATCATTTGCGAGTTGGGTTCCTGTTATTTAAGGTATCTATACATTATTTGATAGGGAACAGAGATCAGAGAATTATAAACGTGTATAATATAGAGTCAAACATACAGCTGTCGTCCAATCGGCCTTGTTGGTGGAGATTGTTGTAGTTATGTAAAATCCTAAATAAACGTTTATAAACCTTAACCTACGCTAATAAAGAGAAAGCCTTTGGCAGACAAATAATTAGCTTGACAAATAATTTGTCTGCCACATAAACAAAACAATGACCAAACCACCATTACTACCAATAACATTCCTAGGCTCCTATACGTCCCGATGTGCAAGCCCTATACATTGAAATATGCATGTATAATCTAGCATTATACACCCAACTGTGGTCCACTACATTAAAACAGCCCGATACCTTTAATCTGCAGTTTCACAAATTAAATTTATATCATGACCCATTTTAGATGATATTTTCATAATTTAGATGAGGTGATCATGATATGAAGGTATTATCACTTTGTGCCAGTGTGTATCACAACAATGGAGGGTCAGATCTCAGGTCTATGTGCACACTGAGTGTGCCCTCTATCATGTTGTTTAGAGTGAGTCTCTCTCAATGTGTGTGTGTGTGTGTGTGTGTGTGTGTGTGTGTGTGTGTGTGTGTGTGTGTGTGTGTGTGTGTGTGTGTGTGTGTGTGTGTGTGTGTGTGTGTGTGTGTGTGTGTAACAGAGGAGAGATTAAGGGAGAGAGAGGAAGAGAGAGAGTATACAGGTATTGCTACTTGATCCTTCTCATTCACCTGGGTAACACTGTCTACTGGCTCCAGTGTGTGTGTGTGTGTGTGTGTGTGTGTGTGTGTGTGTGTGTGTGTGTGTGTGTGTGTGTGTGTGTGTGTGTGTGTGTGTGTGTGTGTGTGTGTGAGAAAGTGAGGACGCTAATTGCCTTGGCACTTATTATACATAATGAGTGCATTCAGGGGACGACTTTAAGCTTCTACTGGGTCAGGTGTTTAAAACCACTACAATATTTACTTACTATAATACAAGCCTTTATATATTTACAATTTATTGTATGTGTAGGATACCACCACTAAGCAATACTTATGGGAAGTTAGTTATGTTCTATAACTAATATTAATAATTGTAATATAAGCATACATTTGCATCAGAGAGACAGGGTGGGAGAGGGAGAGGGCGATAGACACAGAGACACACTGACTATAGAGACTAAGGTCAGGGATGTTCTGATAGATCTCACCAGGTAGACAACGCAGTCCAAACATGTCACGGCTCCTCGCATTCAGTCCGCTAGGGCTCAGCATCCTCTCCTACAGAGGGAGAAAACAATGAATGGATTATTAGAATGGATAACCACAGCATGCTGGCCACACAATACCTACAATGTAATGCTAGCCACGCAATGCTAACCATACAATGCTAACAGATCCATGTAATGCTAATCACACAATGCTAACCACGCAATGCTAGCCATGCAATGCTAACAGGGCAATGCTAATAACATAATGCTAACCACGCACTGCTAATTACACAATGCTTACCATGCAATGCTAATGACGTGCTAACCATATGCTCGTTCTCTTTTCCTTTCAGAACTAACATCTGCATTTTATTACTTTGCATATACGCAAATAGCAAAGTACAGAAATAATATAGCAATATTGGTGTAAGCTTAAGGGCTCAACTCGCTGTACATACATTCAGTACTGTTCAGTCAGTACAGCGTGATTCAGTCAGTACTGTGTGATTCAGTCAGTACAGCATGGGGTACAGTCAGTACAGGGTGTGGACTGTGGACTGCCCCCATGATTAGAAGGGTTTCAGCTGGGGCTGGACAACGTAGTAGGGGCTGGGATGTTGGACTGCCAGACAAAGAGGTACTGGTTGGGATTCCCAATGTAAGAGAGTAGTCATACCTGCAGGCATCTGTGGGCAATATGCTCTTCCCTGCTCCTTAATGACATGTGATTTTGCATGACCGTAAGACCAATAAGACTTAATAAAAATAAATTATTACTAATGATGAAAAGCAACTACCATGGCGGGATGCACTGTGTTTTATTTTTAATGTTATTTTTTATTATTATATTATTATATTTATTTTATTATATTATTATATTTTTTTTAAATAAAGGGGGGGAATGCAGAGCAAGCACACCAAGACCCCTCCCCCTTTTTATGCAACACTGAACATTTAAATGAACTCTGTTTACCCTCAATATAAACATAAACACAGACTTGTTGGTCCTTTTGTCTCTGTTGCTCTTTCCCCCCAAATTAGACAATAGACAATTGTTTTTCCATGTCTGAGGCACAACGCTAAGGGGAAAAATGCTAACCACACAATGCTAAGCCTATGCTAAATTTCTCACAGGGCCGGTCAACTTTTTAGCTTCCTACTACTTCAGGCCTGTTCTGCTACAGACTGAAGTTACACAGAACCACATAGAGGCTACTGGAGTGCTTCTAGCAGCACACATGGAGTCACTTAGCTCTGCTACTACTACCACTGACAACGTGCATGCGCGTGCACACACACACACACACACACACACACACACACACACACACACACACACACACACACACACACACACACACACACACACACACACACACACACACACACACACACACACACACTAATAATACCCCCAGAGAAGGGAGGATTTAGTAGTGCAGGTGCTGAGCAAGCTAAACTCTTCAACAAACAGTGAAAAAGGAATGGGCTTGACATTAAGTCTGAACTATGCATCAGAGAGCAGTACAGAACTATGCATCAGAGAGCAGTACCAGGCGACCTAGCCATTATCTTCAGACTATAATGACACCATTCATCATTTGGATGGTTAAAGCACTGCCACTGCCACACAACACAGGGGTTTCTTTTGAGTCAGCGAGTGTGTGTTCACACAATAACAATGAAGTCAGTCAGGCGCTCATGTTTTCCCACAAAGCCAGGGGCAGTGTAGTACCTCTGTGTTGGCGACATGCTAACAAGCACCTCTTCCTCTCTCAGTCAATGTGCCCAGTATGGCACACAGCACGCAGTTACACTAAAGGCGTCATTTTAAACAAACTTATGGGGAGCAAAGGTCTTCAGTCCTCATAAAGCTTGTTTACAATCACATTCCCCTTTCATTTACTCACACCAGAGGCTGAGGAGAGGCGGGGGAAAGATGGGCTTGCCACTAGCAAACAGTTGTTTTCCAGCGCCATAAGCATCCCTATTTTAATTAATGGTTTATTTTCTTCAATGACCATCATTTTAAAATGTTCTAAAAAGGTTTATCCTTTAAAATAAGAAATGCATGCAAAAACTGGGAAGATGAGAGCAAACTCAAAAGCACTGGCGTATTTGCAGCAAATAAAAACTCCTTATAAACCTATGGTTAAGTTTCATTGTATTGTGCTTCAAAAAGGTTTTTAACTGCCAGCCCCAAAAAAGCTTCCTTTGTCTTGTTAGATGTCCAACTTAAATGAATGCCTTTACCAAACAAAGGGCACTTCTGTTAATAAAGGTAATGTCGCAAAAAAATATTTACAGCATTTCACAAAAGAATAGAACTGAAATAGATATGTTTGAAAAACAAGAGCATTTCAAATATTACTGCCGGAAGTCATTTGCAGGAATTTGGGGATTTCAATCTCCATTCGGTTTTCCAGTATGCTAACATACACAAAAACTGCTGAAATACGTCTGGTGCTTTAATTATCCCAGAACATCACAGGCTGTTCAGATCTGGTGTCGTTTTATTTTCCCTCTTTGATAGGCCAAGTGCCTTTAATCTGTCTGCTGGGACTTGCTAGGGCTGGTCAACTATGATCATATATAACCGGATGATAACTCTGCAAGATTACAAGGTTAGTTTCCTTACAGTGTAATTTTAACTATGCTGGCTTTTACCAGAGATGAGGGCAATGAGGTTAGCTCATGATTAACTAAAGAATGGAGGACCCAAGAGACTATATATATATTGTCAATGAATAAACAGATATATTAGCTGCATTAAGGAATAAGATAAGTGCTTTTACTTGTGATACTTTATATATAGCACTCTTCTGGACCAGAATCCTTAATTACTATTATGCTAAAGGTGAGAAATACTTACGTCTGTAGTTTATTTGCATATAGGATACATTGTGCAATCATTTCCATCTCTAAAGTCAACATAAACCTCCTGCCACTAGGTCTGCTCTCTGCCAAAATTAAAACAGGTCAAAGAGATAGGGAAAGTGGAGCAAGATCACGTCTGGACTCCATTTCTAAATAAAAGTGTCATACAGAGGCCCTAGATGCCATTTAGGTCTGGGCTGTTATGAGCTCTGGTGGAAACTGCCAATGTTTCACTTTGTTATTTGACTTGTGTGTGACGAAGTGCCTAACACTTTCACTTTGCCTCTTTCTATCTCCCTGAGTCACCCCCTCCACACGCCTCCCCACTCCTCCTGTCCATCGGGGACAGCTGCCAAGGGCTTTTGAGCAGTTTCCACTGCTCACTACCTTCCATCTCCTAACCGCATCCAGACTCCCTCAGCAGGCATGCAGTAGGCATGTCTGGCTCAGGGTCCTCAGAACATTATGAAAACGACTTTCCTCTGAGAAATGGGGCAGCCTTACAAGAGCCACAACTCGGAACAACGGAAAACAGGACCTTAAAGTGAAATTTGACATCACAGAAATTAAAACTGTAAAAATTACTTCTTGAAATAACCCATAACAAAGCATGTTTATTTAAGTCAAAAAAGGCAAACAGAAATGTACATATTTGTAATGTAGGCTAAATACTTGCTACTCACTGGAAAGATTTGGCGCCTAAGACACAAAAGATTGACCAAATTTCAGCAGTGAGTTGAGCATTCCTCAAACTGTTTTCTGTACTAAAAAGGACTACAGTATGTTTGTTTGTGTTGCTTTGTTGAATTTTAAACAAGAACAGGGCTATTTAGGACCATTGTGACCTGGCTTTTTGAAGTTGTTTACTTGTCCTCACTTTGAAGTGTGGACCCATTGAATGGAGACATAGACATTTTATTTAAAAAAAAGTCTATTCTTTCCTAGCTGCCTTGGCCTTTGGTTTCTGTCCTTTTGGAAATGGATGGAACTATTTGAATGCCTTTACAAGAATGGAATTTTACAACCAAAAGCTTGATGCCAACAATATTAATAGCTTTACTGGAACACATGAAATATTTTCGAAGCAAAACCCCAAGGACAAAATAAACCAAATTATTTATGAGCTCCATGGATCAAAGAGCAATGAATGGAAACAGGCTTTAAATGGCTAGCTATCCGTTACAGCAGTAATCAACTGCTATCCTTTTCAGTTTCAACTAACCAACTAGCTCAGTACTAGTCATTTCAGTTGTAACTAATCACCTTTCTAGCTAGCTATTTCAGTTATAACTAGCCAGTTTTCACTGCAACTAATTGGCTAGCTAGTTGTGACACTTGCAACAAGCTAGCTATACAGACAGATGTTACTAACTAGCTATCCAGCATTGACAGCTCTAACTAACCAGCTATCTAGCAGTTGCAGCTGTAAATTGATACATCTAACTAGCTTACTCAGATGAAAATACTAAGAGCCTATTTAATTTGGACAGAATAAATCAATGACCGTTCCATGGCTGGGCTTTGCATTATGAATTTATTCCTATGTTGAAATATTAATTACTCCACGAAGAATGCAAAGATGCCTCATGACATCACCATTCTGGGTCAATCAATATGTGGCTTTTAAGTGGGCAGACAATACCATATGAACCTCTGTTATGAAGCATTACCTGTTTTAAACTTGGCTCATGGGGATATGTGGGGTAGTTTAACAACAGCATCATTCTAAACAAGACTTTTCAAGCGCCGACGGCGTTTAGCCTTGCTTGAAGGTTATTTTAGACAAAAACATTAAAATGCAAAATAAAGACATGAATATGCGAATGAGATTCTCACTTGTAACTGTTTTCATAATGAGATCCAGTCTAGAGGAGATTTGACATTCATGTTTCAACACAAGGCTGCGTATATCATAGATGCTACAATAATGATGCTTGTATTATTATAAGCCTTACTTTGGGTGAAAGCACTGCTAGATGAAAACATGCATGTTAATGTAAACAACACTAGACAGTGTTGTATACATATGTATACACAACATTATAAAGAAACATTCAGTCGTTTACTCGATACAATATCTTCTAAATTCGTGATGTTAATCACAAATACAGCCTTAGATGTTAAATAGATACCCTTTTCCTGTTGTTGAATTACAACATGGTGTCCAAAGTGTTGAAAATTATAGTTATTCCTATAAGTGATGCTTCGCAATAATCACAGTGTACCAGCTTGATGACCATTGCCGTCTCCACAATCCAAGACAGACTAACAACCTAACGTTGCAAAGCCAAACCCAATCTCTAATTAACACCGACTGATACAGCACTCAATAAATTGCCCAAAAAATAAAAATAAAATAAAGCCAATTGTTTATCATATTTTTGTTCACAGTAGTAATGCACAACACACACGACACTCACACTCCATCGGGTATTCTGAGAATATTCCCAAACACACGGTAATCCCAAACACATGTAAACTGTTGCCTCCCTCTCCTTTTCTTCCCTGTGTCTGCTCCCCTGTGCATCCCTAATCCTCGCCTAGTTCTCAACGCCTCCTGCTACCTCCTCCTTTGCTATGTGCTGCCATGTGTGTTGATGGTACGGCCATGTGTGCTGGCGTATGTAATCTGTGATGCTGTACTGCATTGTTTACTGCCCCTTGCCCTGTTGTCTTGTTTTGTACGACCCTAGTCTGTGCTTTCTATTGTGTGTTTTTTTTTTTTTCATTGCAGCCCCTGATCTCCTCGGAGGTCTTTCGCCTCTTAACAGGTTGTTAATGTAAATAAGAATTTGTTTCTAATTAAATTGCTTGGTAAAGTAAAGGTTGATGATGACGATGATGATGATGACACACACTGGAAAGCAGTCACAAAATTATAAACACATGACATTTGACACAAGCCAGTTGATTCTCATTGGTGCGGACGGCTTTGGTTCTGATTGGGTGTGGTCTCCTTGTGGAGTCGATGAGACAGTCCTATCCGGTTAGGATCTCCAGCCACCCAACCCCTCCCCCCTCGTCTGACCTTTCCTCCGCTGTGTAGCTTTGTGTTGTGTGAGCCATCGTGGCGGTCTCAGAGAGATCTGGTGAACAGCGATAAGACGAGCCTCCTTCCACATATTATTCAATAATCCTGTGTTCTGGGGGGGTTAGGGGCTATAGGCAGGCCCAACCCGACTGGCTGCACTTCTGAGGCACATAGACAGTGTAATATTATGGTGTGTGGTACACTGAAAACAGACCGCCATTACTTGGATCAAACCGATATTTTCAGTAAATAATCGACAACTCACATTGTATCACGTTCTTAACACAGGCTTGGTCATGGGATTGGTTTGTGTGTGTGGGGTGTGTGCTGGTGGAATGGGGTCATTGGAGGGCACCTGACACTCTCCCATCCATCAAGAGCCGTTGCCATGGTTACAATGGTGGCAGCCAGATGTGGATGCACATCAGCCATGTGCCATATGCCTGACTTAGGGGGGGGGGGGGGGGGGGGGGGGGGGGGCGGAGCTTCTGTTAAGAGTTTCCCCCAGTGGAGGCTCAAAATAACTATAGAGCGGAAAATACACAAAGGGAAAAGCAGAAACACAGGGGATCTAGCAACCCTACTGGAATTCATGATTCTCCAAACTAACCCATTCATACAGTTAGCTCACTGTACTGTATGCTGTAGAAGAGACAGTAAAAAACGCAATTTGTGCTTAATAGTGTTCTTCAAATGGGGCTGTGAGGTTCTGGATCACCTTGGGGGAACTGTTCCCTCCATGAAGCTCAAACAACCACGTCAACGTTTCCCCCACCCAATAATATTCTCAAACACAACCAAACCTCTAACCACCAGCAAGAGTCAGGAGCCAGCAGTAAACACAGTATAATTGGATTCCATACAATTGCAAATGTGTTGTAACTTGTCTCCCACCAGAAAATAACTAAGAGCAATACTGTTAACTGCCCCAGGTAAAGCAAATACAGTAAGGCATTCCATAAAAAGGAGAAGATTGGAGTTATCCAGACTGCAAACAATCTGAGGTCCAATGTCTACATCTATACCTCTGCCATTGGAACTGACTTGCTTCCTGCATCATTAGCATTTCCTGGCCACCCTGCCTGGTAATTGGCATTGAATAATTAGTCTACAGAACAGCACAATGAAAATGACCAAAACATGAAAGGAGGTTTCAAATGTGAACGGTTTTACGTATTTGGTCATTTCATCGTAGATGTAAGGAATCCAAAATAGTAGTGCCCTTAACACAGTTTTATAGTCATATTAACTGTCATTTTTTGCTTTTATTACTTTTCATACATATATTTTTGTTCATATCTTTAAATGTAAATTCTGGATCCACGTACCTTCATATCGGGGACCATTTGTCTGACTTTGAACGTGGTTTTAGATCCCGTTAACATATTGGCGACGTCTTCCTCTGGTCCTGCTAATACATCAACAACCAGTCTGTATACAAACCGCAACCTTGTTTTCTATCGGCAAGGGGGTGATGGGTTGGCCGTTCTTTCCATTCCGGTACCAAACAGTACAAAAGAAAGAGGTCCTCTATGCTGTGCCCAGACGGTTTTCTATCCCGCACCACCAGAGGAGGTACAGCAGAGGTGCTCAGCAGTAAGGGACTAACTATTTTCGCTGTTTTCATTGGTGATTTCTGGGGAAACATCCACGTCCCAACGACAAATATAATTTTCCAAACAAAACCTAGGAGCTAGGCGAGTAAAAAACAGCGTCACTGTTAGTCACGGAAAAGAGAAATGTATTCGCAGCTCACACAACTCACAGCCGTGTACTATTTGTTTATTCCCTCGCCATAGTGAAAATGACAGACTAGTGAAAAACCCAGTTCAGGGAGCTTCTTAAAGGGCCAGTGCGTGTCGGCGATTCAACCAACAGAGCATGGACCCCAGAATTATGGCCATCCCATTTTAGGGGTCTCTATTCTAACCTGTAGTTGTTATTTTTCTGAATATATTTCCTGTATTGTTATTTTTTTATACTATTTATGTTTTTCCCCGTAGACCGTCTGTATTTTAGGGATAATGTTATTGCTTTAACTTACATGTATTGCACTGGGACACGTTTGTAGCCTCCCTTATTCCCATGGTCATGAAATATATGCTTTAGTAGTCATTTGTAAAGAAAGTTGATGAGATTTTTAATTGAACATTAAAAAACACAGCAGAGGAATGCTTTAACTTTCATTAAAAATAATACATAAATAAGATAGGAGAAAAGAATAGACGTGTGTAGGCTTATCTTGAATGGATTTCAACCTGCCAAGCAAAGCAGACAGCAGGCCTACCTTGTGTCGTACGGGAGAAGAACTCTTACGGTTCATCCAAACAGAGCAGGATGGAGCCCGCTAGTCCCTTATTAAATACGGTTTAGTGAAAATAAAATAGAAGTTAAAATAGAAGTAAAATATAAAGTGTCCTCAAGTTCAAAACGTCTGTCCTCTCTCAGAAAACAGAAGGCCAGACAGCGTCCTGATGAACTATAATAGAGGGAGGTCTGGATTTGTTTGCCACATGGGAAACTGTTTAATATTACATAAGGGTCTCCAATTTCTTAATACATAAACCAGCTCCAGACACGCGACCTTGCATCATCTGAGCTGCAGCCGCTCCACAATGCATAATGTAACAAGGTTAGGATGGGGAGGATACACCATAAGATATTATATAGAGAGATAGGTATAGATCTATAGACCTAGTTCAGGTTTTTGTAAGGTAACAGCTATGTCTGCACCCACAAAACCCACCTTTCAGTTAGTTTGTGTAGGTCTTGCTGAAAACCACATTATATTTCGCTTGTCACTTCAGTCTTATAAATATTGTTTTGTGTGCAAGTAAAATATACCATTATAAGTACAGAATATAACAATTTTATAGCCATAATGTATAGTTGACCCCATTATGACCCCATGAAAGAACTGAACCTTTATAACTGGCAGTATTACAGTACTACTGTAACCAGAAGTATGCTACTTTAGTTCTAATCTGTTACAATTATAAGCATTATAAGGCCAGTTGTTACATAAGTAACAACTTAAGTTAATTGTTGATATGCTTTGATGTTTTATTACTCCACACCATCTCAACTGTACATTTGCACAATTTGTATCTGACACATGTATATTGATTGCTTCATACCTAATCAAAAATATATACACAAAGAGTAAAACAATAATGGTGGACATGAGAGGACATCTTTTTTGAAATACATTGAGAATTTATTCAAACGGTGCAAAAAAGAAATTCAATAATTATTATAACATAAATCCGTTCTTTCTGTCTAGATTGCACAGTCACGCAGCCTTCGATCTCTCCTCATAAAATACATCAAACTTAAAAAAGGGACAACTGAATTTAAAAATAAAAGCATACATTTGGTTAAATGAATTGCCTTTTACGTGCAACTATTTCAGTTCCATGCAACCAAAAGTATCGTGTGAATGTTACAAAATAAATGACACCGATGTACAATATAAAAATATATAATATTAAGTCAGTTGTTAGAAACGAAACAAAAAAAAAGTCGGTGTTTTTATTTTGTCGGTGTTTTTATTTTATCGTTAGCGTCGTCTTTTAGCATTGCACAGATATTGGTCGTTGTAGGAACAAAGAAATGACAATGTCAAGAGAAGCCAAATGCCCGGCTGCCAGACCGTAACCCATGTGAGAAAGAACATTCTAGGTTAGCTCAACTAAACGCGCCACAAATAAAAATAAAAATGAACAAACTTCCTATAAATATATACTTATATTCTCAAATCGTATCTCGTCAGGCCAGTTGGAAGAAACTGTTTTGAAAACCTTGCGAGTGCTCCTCAGTTCTTCTGAGGAGACCCCTAAAGTCTTCATGGGTTTAAACACAGGTTCCTCCCAGAGCTCGGCCCGTCAGCGTCGTAGTGTGGACAACATACATTCTTACTTCTGGGAAACAAAATATCGCTGGGCTTACAAAAATAAAACCTCAGACATATCTATACAACTCCTCCGCTCCTTTTGTCCCTCTTAGATAATAAAAAGAACTCGTTTCTGTCCATTCAGTTCATGATTTGACATTTTCCTTCGTAAAGCTTTCATTTCCTTGCAGATACATTTTGGGGAAGAAGAGCAAAGAACACACAGTTATGCGTTTTCCCGACTGGGAACTGTGGCTGAGGTGAAACAAAAAACTGTTAGCAAATATCTTCGTCCGGCATTATTGCATGAACACACCACAACACACGCATCACTACACACACAAACACACACGCATGTACTGGGGTATAAAACAGTGGTGGAATCGGATTGTGTGATAATACTACATGATAGTATTCCATTTCTCAGAGCCATAATTGAGTCGTTAAAACCAGCGATATTCAAAATATATTTAGCTAATAACCACAAAGTGGGAAGAACGTTCAGTTGTATGTAGGCTAATCTCTGTACTCTAATGCGAATTCGCTGAATACTGGAAAAACAATAGTGCCATCTATTGGGCAAGGCAGTGAATTGCATACTTAATTGTGCTTTGACTTGAACCCAATTTAGCAATTTTAAGGAAAGGTGAAAAAAGCTTTTTGTTAATATCTAAACATTTGTCTTCATGACATGACTTAGTAATATTTTGTTATTGATATACGAAAATGCACAATGCATTAGACACAGACAAGAAGACCCATGGTCGAGGAAGCCTCGTACATCATTACTGAGCAGTAGAATATGGCCTCTTTTCAACGGCATCCAACTAACCAAGCAAGAGACATGGAGGGAGAGAGATGGAGGGAGAGAGACAAAGAGACTGACAGGACAGAGAGCGAGAGAAAGATAGATAGGACTGATGGGAGAGAGAGAGAGAAAGAGAGGACAGAACTGTAACCTTTGTCTTGCGATCCCTCACTAAAAGAGGATGGTTAACAGCCACCAGCACTGCCACGGCAAAAGGCATCTGGCTTTCAATGGCCCCCTGCTCCCCACACCGACTAGTTCTACTATACAAGCAAACTAACAGACAAACAGCCAATCAGAGCAGCCAGGCCAGAGTCTCCACCTCCCTGCTCTTGTGGATGGCAGTATCTAGAGCCTTAAAGTATCTAGGAGAGCTGTGATATAAGCGTCCGGACAACAGTCAGGGCCCTTCAGAACCGAGCGGACAGGACGTGGTCCAAGGCCCAGGGGGAAAGTGCTTGACTTTGTGCAGAAAGAGGTGACTGGTTTTAAGAGGTTCCGATGCTTCGGGCTTAGGGTCTTCCTAAGAGGAATCTGAGATCAGTAGGAGGCTGGATCATTACACACAGACATGGGCAGGGTGGGGATTGGTAGGTTGGAGGGAATGTCCTAACATCCAACACCTTGTGGTGTATCTTAGAACATTTCACCACAATGTTATCATCATAATCGACATGCAATGATGACTGCATGTGCCACTTTGCAATGCTGCATGCAACACTACACTGGGAGATGGATTGGCCAAGGATTGGCCATGGATTGGATAAGACGACATCAAAATGCCTAAACGCTCCAACAAACCGCAGGCTGATAAGATTGCTGACCAGAGATTCAAAGATTCAAATATTGTGCTTCTTGGGACTTGTAACCCTTAAAACGATCCAGAACAAATGCATGAATTGAGACAGTAGCTATTGGACAGCCAGCATGACAGCAGCGATGAGCGGTAGCTCCCAGAACAGCATGCGGCTGCGTTTTGCAGTGTGCAGCGATGCATTCCACTGTACAGGTGGTGAGCAAACTAAATACCACTGTGCTAACCAGGAGAGGGGGAAGCTTTACTGCATACATTTTAAACCGGCTGGGGAACACACATGCAGGCATTGTTAGCCACACTGCACTGAAACACCCCAGCTCCAAACACTACTCCAATGGTTCATAGTCACTGGAAACAAATAAATAAATATATACGGGTCGCGTTTTGAAGGGACGATGTCATGGACAATGTATTGGTGTTTAAACGTGCCAATGCCAGTCTGTTTGCGTTCCCCATAACGTTAGCACCAAAGCAGGCCTGTAGAGTGTCTAGCATTACATGGACTTTCTTGACGCAAATGACAAAAGTTACTCAAGGAAGGGAGGAAATAATGGACTGGTGCAATTTCCATGAAATCCATGGAAACGCATGAACTCTGTAACAGTACTGAAAAACAGTTTTAGATGCATCTTTAAAACCCGATTAGTTCACCAACTCAAATATATCAAATATTATTCTGCCCACTTAAGAAGCAGAGGTGTTCTATCTTGCTCTCTCCCTCATTGTGCTTTCTCTGCTGTGTGTTAGAGATTTAGTATTGTGAGGACCATTTATAGACACCACTAGGGGGAGACAGTGGCATGGTAGCGTCTCACATTTCTCCACCGCGCGCGCGCGCACACACACACACACACACACACACACACACACACACACACACACACACACACACACACACACACACACACACACACACACACACACACACACACACACACACACACACACACACACACACACACACACACACACTAGGGTTGGGCGATCCAATAGAAAGCTTTACAGTTTATAACAATTATGATGCTGTCCATATAAATACTGTCTTAAAATCAGAAATCTTATAAGCGTTTAGTGATTTCACATACTTAAAGATTTCCCTCAACTGCCACAGATCTGGGGTCGTACTTAGTGTCTGCTGCCGTCATTTGAGGCTAGAGAATTTGATCTGATGTCAACCAACCAGTGGGATTTCCTTGAGCACAAGAAACAAGCCTGTGATCGTGAAGGGGCAAAAATAGCAGAGTGAGCTAGTAAAATAAATGAGCATCCCCTGTGAATCAATATGGAGACATTCAGATTAAAATTAAATGAATGGTTGAATTCCCTTAATTCCCTTTCTTCAACACACAAAACAAACTTGCTGGATGCATGTTCCTTGTGATAGAGAATAAAGGCAGAATTAATGATTGACCATTAGCATACATTGAATTCGGTTTGTTGACCTTAAGTCCTCAATTGAATGCCAGATCGAATTACCAGCATTTGCTCCACCTTATGTGCACTGAGCCTGAGCTATATAAATATTGATGAAAGCAAGGTATAAAGTGCTGGCAGATTTCTTTCTGAGGCGCAAATGAGGTTAGTCAAATCATGTCTCGAACTATATTGGCATACATGCAGAATATTGTTTGGGGTGTGATACTGGGAAAAAACAGGAAATACGTAAATTATGCCGTTCTCAAGAAGGCTGGCAACTTGCTGGATGTCCCGAGAAACTACTTGTCAAACTAACCCAGTTTCAGGCAGCCGACAGCGGTATATAATTTAATAATTCCTTTCACCATAAAGGTCTAGCCTAATGTACTAACACAAAGTTGTGGATAGCACGCTTTTGAAGGTTGTAATTAATCACATGTCTATTCCTCAAAAAGGCCTAGTAGAATTATACTGGATAATTTAATTGGTCTATGAATTATCTATGAACCAAAAATGGGGAAAGGAGTGATTTGCAGAGGATTGCTTCGACCCCCTCGCAGAAGAGTGTGGCCTCTCATGGCACATTGGAAACAGAATAAGATGCGCTAAGGCTTAATAATACGAGTTGTTCTTCTTATACCATTGAACCGTAAACCGAAATGTTTTGTTGTTTACAGAAAAGAAAAAATGGAAAAAAATAAATTATTGCCCAACCCTAACACACACACACACACACACACACACACACACACACACACACACACACACACACACACACACACACACACACACACACACACACACACACACACACACACACACACACACACACACACACACACGTAAGTACGGCCGCATAAGAGTCACTGCCAAGCCTAACAGAAGTGCAGTCCGTTGAACCTAGAGTCTGCCACGGCCAGCGATCGCTGGCGGTCCTCCGGGGTGTCTCGTCTGCTAGCTCCCAACAAGAGCAGACCCAGACCCGGAAGGGGGTGGGGGCAGAGCTGCTAGGGCCGCTCTCCCGCGCCACCCACCCCTCCAAACACCACCTCTTTCTGTGGAAAATCTGAAGGCCACTTCGTGGACGAAGATTGGTTTAGAAGCGGTGGATGGCCGGCTCCGTCTCCCTCCTCTTCAGCTCCTCGCGGTAGCAGCAGGAGCAGTAGTTCCCCGTCTCCGGGTGGCCGTAGTAGGGGCAGTCCTGTGTCCGGCAGGTGCTGGACAGGGAGGACAGGGCACCGGCGCTGCCCAAGGAGTAGTGTCTCACTGGGGGCAGCCCGCCACGAGAGTCCAGGCTGGGACGCAGGTCCCGGAAGCCGTTGCTGTAGCCGCCGCTGCCACCACCAGGGGGCTCGGACAGCGGGTAGTCGGGAAGGTGGTGCTCCAGAGGGAAGGTGGGGGTGTAGGAGCTGGGGATGAGGCGGGACGGGCTGAGGGAGGCGGGGCCTTGCGGGGGGATGTAGTGGAGCTGGGGCGGGGGCTGTGCGGTGGGACAGTGGCGGGGGAGGGTGGCGTAAGAGGGCAGGCCCGGGTAGGAGGAGGCGGGTGAACCCCCGGCCAGCTGGCGGCGTGTGTCCAGGTAAGCGTGGGGGTGGAGGCTCTGTGCCGGGGGGGGCAGCGAGGCAGGGGGGAGGGAGGCGGGGGCCTGCTGGATGAGGCAGGCCCGGGGGATGGGCACCACACCAGAGTACATGGTGGGGCTGAGGGGCGACGGCTTCAGATGGCTGTAGGACAGCACCAAGCCCTCCGCTGGCTGCTGCTGATCCTCCTTGGGCTCGTACGGCCGGTAGCCCGCCTCCCCGCCTGGTTCCTTCTTGGCCAGCGGCGAGCCGTTGGCCCCGCCTTTCCGGTCCCCATCCTCCTGCTCGGCCCGGAAGCGGTCCTGGGCGTCGGCCAGGTAGCGCTGGATCATCTCCTCCTGGAAGGGGTGGCGGTTGCTGGTGGTGAGGAGGCCGGCGAAGATGAACTTCCGCTCGCCCTGCATGGCGGCGCGCAGGATGCCCAGGCTCACCTTGACGTCGGCGCTGTACTTGTAGGGGTCCGACTCGGTGCTGCTGCCGCTGCTGCTGGTGCTGCTGCCTGTCCCCGCCAGGCGCTCGCTGCCCGACGACGGCGAGCCCTTCCCGGAGTCCTCCGAGACGTGGGCCGAGGGAGAGCTCTCCTTGCTGCCCTTCCTCCCCTTCAGGGACCCCTTCTTCTTCTCCCCGCCCTCCTGCTTGGCCCCGCCCCCGGCGGCGCTCTTCCCCGCCATCAGCCCGCCCACGTTCTTCTTCAGCTTGCTGCCCAGGCTCTTGCCGAAGCTGCCCAGCTTGTTGGCCACTGAGTCGGCCCGCTTCTTGTCCTTGTCCTTCTTACTTTTGTCCTTGTCCTTGTCCTTGGCGGTGCCGGCGGCCGAGCCGTTGCTGGACGAGCTGGACGAGGACGTCGAGTGGTTCTTGGAGGAAGTCCCGCCGCCCCCGTTGACAGTCGCCACGCCGACGCTCTCCCCGTTGCCGTTGGAGCTGCTGCTGACCGACTCCTTGTCCGATTCCCCGGAGTCAGGCGGCGTGCGAGCGTCTTCCCCCGCCGAGGCCGTGGGGGACTCGGGCTGGGCCAGGGGTGCCTGCTGGGGGAGGGGGACGACACATAGAGAGCAGAGTGGTCAGCCCACAGCACCAGGCTGCTGGAGACCCCTACCCCTGGGTATCCTGACCTGGGACTGGGACTTCATTGTGTGGTGCAGTATAGTATACTTTTGCTTTGCGGAGGCTTTTATCCTATGCGACTTCAATCAGTGATGTCCTAAACAGGTCCAACATGAGCAGATAGGGCTTATTTGGGCTTCTTGCTCATGGATCCCTAAAAGTTAGGCTGAAGACCCTGATCGAACCCTAGAACCCTTTGGGAACACCCTAGACACTAGAGTAGACTATCTGATATAATAACACGTAATGGATAAGGATACCTCTTTTGTGTTCCTTTTTAAGGTTAAGGGGAGTTTCTTCCTTGCCCATTTAAGGACTTCTGAGTTAGGGGCCTTATCTGATGTGGGCTGTGATGAATGCAACACTGTATCTCCTAGCAAAGTGACTGGAACTAGCATACAGAGAGGAATCTGGTGTTAGGGGGGAGGAAACAAAGGCGCAAAAAAGTGAAACGTTGTTGAATCCTAATTAGTGATCAAAAAGCGGTGAGTCATTAAAATGCTTCAGTTTGAGGGGTACAAGACAGTCATGTTGGGGAGCAGGTGGCGGAGGACGAGCACAGAAATATTATATCATGACTTGATATCAATCACCCACACATCTTAACACCTAACTCAGAATGCCACTAAATGAGCAGGAGCGTAATGTCCTCCGTGGTGATGACTCATAACCGTACTTAAGTGATTTAAGGAACGTCTGTCAGTTCTGCTCCGATATGGAGAAACCTGAGCGTAGCGAGACTGTTAAACAGCTTTACTGTAGGTGGATGAAAAATGTCTAAACAAGTGTTTTTTTAAATAGAGGTTTAGCTTATGGGTCATAAGTGGGTCGCAGCCAGTGGACCTCGGGATGGCCACAATAAAGCCTTTAACAAAATGTAAAAAAGCCATTTGACCGTTGGTTGGTTCTGGGCTGAACATAGGTATGCTGTATTGACAAGCAAAATACAGTAGAGGAATCTTAAATACCTCACTTGCCAGAATGTGTGAGGACATAAAGATTATTTGACTGCCCAAAACGGGACTGGAACAAAGTATCTCCACCAAAGTTGTGTCATTGGCCACCACAGTATGAAAATTGTTTGGGAAGCCCTGTCCTAAATGACTAAAAACTTTAAAGAACTGATCTGTATTATATACATTCAGCCCAGGAGACTGTAGACTGAAACATTGACCTGATAACAGGTGAGACGGGGCACACAGACCCAAACAATTAGCTCCTGTACTCAGGAAAGGTTCAAGAGGGACAAAGGGAGTGTAGTATTTGTAGTGCATTAAATGTAAGTTTGCCGACATTTCAACTACATATTGTTCTCTACAGGTTGAGACACAGGCTCCGATTGGTAGCTTGTTTCCGCCGTGTTGAGACAAAGGCTCTGATTTGCTTTATGTGACTCCATCTTTACCTCACAGGGCAGTGGCAGCCACGTGACGGTCATGTAGCTGTGCAACATCTGGAGCTTGGCCTCCAGCGAGAGAGCCACCCTGAGTGACAGAGAGAGAGACAGATATCACTATTGGCAATACTGCAAAATGAGAAAGACGGAATACTAGAAAAACAAAGCTTTTTGAGAATAACTTTTTTTTTAAATACAATTATAATTTTACTTTCACATTTTGCAATTTGCCCACATAATTATTTATATTCAGCTGATAATGGCGCTGCTCATATCCATTCATGGAAGGCACTGAGTGCATCTTAATGCCAATAGAGGTGAGAGCTAATCGGGTTGATCCCCGATTAGAGAGAGAGAGAGAGAGAGAGAGAGAGAGAGAGAGAGAGAGAGAGAGAGAGAGAGAGAGAGAGAGAGAGAGAGAGAGAGAGAGAGAGAGAGAGAGAGAGAGAGAGGTGTGTGTGTGTGTGTGTGTGTGTGTGTGTGTGTGTGTGTGTGTGTGTGTGTGTGTGTGTGTGTGTGTGTGTGTGTGTGTGTGTGTGTGTGTGTGTGTACTATTCTTTAAATCTGTATTTCTTGTTGCTACAGCACAGGTTTATTTTGGTCCTTTTAAAGCCTGTGCTCTGAGCGTCACGAGCCGGTTATTTTGATAACATGAGTAACCATAAGAAGCGCTGACTCACCACTACCCAGTCACTCCATCAGTTTCAACATTTTAAGAACCACTTGTCTTTTCTCGCCGGAAAAAACATGCAATGACCAAACGTGTCTGTGTGTGTGAACCAGTTATTAACATTCGATAAAGTACCGTCATACATCTCATCAACAAAAACATACCTGTTAAGTTAAGCTTTATCCTAATCAAGTGGTATCATCTTTCCTCCTCAAATGCATCTCTGATGATTTAGATTGTATTTTTTAAGTGTTTTTTTATCGACTCGTATTCTTGTAGACTTTATTTCCCTTGTTTAGCACATTGTGTTGTGGTTCTGCAGGAAACGCAGATCAATTTCCCTGTGGTCCCTAAGGCACAGTGGGGGGTACCTGGCCAGCATGACGTTGTCCGTGTCATCCTTGCCCCACTCCCACGCCTTCCCGGGGTCCACAGCAAAGTGCACAGGCAGCATCTTGTGCTCCGAGTCCGTCAGAGGGATAACTACTGCAGGGCCAACAGAGGAGGAACGAGCTGTCAGTGTTCAGTTTAAAAATATCATAGGTCTACTTCAAAGTAAAAGCCCCTCCTCCCACCCCAAAACCCAGTGCACTGCAGTAAAACATGGCACCACTTTTATTTTCTGAAATGTATTGCAGTGAAAATAGGGTTTTATTCATTCCAACTGCGTACAAGCAAACACTCCAAAAACCACAATCCCCATTGAAACAACATTAGCTGTTCATAGATCAACAGAACAAACTCAGTTCCCTCACGTAAACAATAGCGTTATAACAATCAGAATCTTATACAGATCTATTTTCGTCTTATTGACACATTAAAGACTGCGAGAGCGAGAGAGTGATGGAAATGAACAATCCTTGAACACAAAGACTCCCCACAAAGCTGCCAAGCACTGAACTCAAGAGGAAACAGTGGACGTGATGCAGCAGCCAGTGTGTACAGCTGTGTGCATTACATCACTGTGCTCACACAGTTTCAGCACAAACACAGCAGCAGCCCGTTATGGAAATGATGACACCGAACAATAGCTGTAAGCCTGGGGCTGAATTGTACAAATGATCTTCATCACCAAGCGTGAATAAGAATAAAGTAAAAGCTGAGTATCTAAACAAAAAATAACTCTACTGAATGATCAAGAGCTTGTTTGAGCATTGATAATGATCTATTGATTATTCAGTCTGGAGAGAGAGCTCTTCAGTGTGTTTCTTGGTGTTGTAGGACAGGAAGTTTGAGTGAATCCTGGTAAATCATCTCAACTCACATACTGTTCAAATATGGATAAGAAAGGTTGGTGACTTGAAAGACCTAGTGCCTGAAGAGTTTGTTAACATGCAGTACAACACAGCTATTGAGCAGCCTAGAATCTAGCTGCTTACATCGTCATGACAACGGTAACATTATTTCACACACATACTTTGTCATGTCCGATCGCATGGCGGCTAAGTTATGCTAAGGTATGCCATTGAAGCAGTGAGAATTGTGCAGGAACTTGTTATTATCTAGTGTTTTGAGTAACACCCATATCGAGTGCGTTTATTGAGCAAACACACTGTCTTTACGACACAGTTCAAAGGAATACATGGGTTTTATTCTCCCCACTAGCAGCACTGTTGCCTCCAGGGTTATTAAACAGCATGAATCATTCTGCTTGAGGCTTATTAAGCCCCATCTTGATATACACACATCGTTCTACTCCTCCTTCCTGGGGATATCGGGACGTATGAGCGAAGGCGCACCTTTACCCTGCTCTTTGGAGCCGTCCTTCTGCTCCATGGACACCAGGGCTGAGAAGTGGGCCTGGTCGTAGGCCAGCACCAGCGGGGATCGGTGACACTTTGCGGCTGGCACCTCCAGCGGCAGGTAGATTCCTCCGAACGGGATGGGGGCGAACGCTGGGGAGGGAGATTCACCAAACACTCCAGGTCAAACCTCACCGGAGAGCAGGTTTACTGTATTAGATATTGTTTCTGAGTGGCCCAAACAGAATATGTTTTGAGGGGAAGCCTGAAGTCTGTGGTTTTGAGCTAAGAGCCAAAGTACTAGCCAAGAGCCAAGAACTAGCTAAGAACTAGCTATGGGCTTAGTCGTGGCTACTATCTCTTCATCTAATTTGGCAGTGTAGCATTTGTGACTCCAGACACACGGAAGCCAACTAGTCACGTTGCCTAGCTTTCAGCAGAAAGAATAATACATCAAGCGAACAGACTAATGGAATTGACGTGAAAGCAGCGGTCATCGGGCCATTACGGTGAGACATATTGCAGTCACACCTGGCATAAAAACACCAGTCTGCTCCCATCAGATCGCCCTTCCCCTGGTGTACGTGGAAATCACCAAGAACACCACATGGCCCCTTCTGTGTGTGTGTGTGTGTGTGTGTGTGTGTGTGTGTGTGTGTGTGTGTGTGTGTGTGTGTGTGTGTGTGTGTGTGTGTGTGTGTGTGTGTGTGTGTGTGTGTGTGTCCTACCCTCTCCCCCAGAGTCCCGGAGCATGGTGTCGGCCACCACCACGATGGGTCTCTTGAGGACGTGGGCCAGGGCGAACACGTGGAACTCCTCCAAGCTCTCGTACACTGGCTCCTCGGCAGACTCCGTCCTGAACAGCATCAACACACCAAACAACATCAACACAACTTGAACACAACAACAACCACCACCACAGCAGCATTAACATCAATAACAATAACATCCACACAACAACAACAGCAGCATAAACACACCAATTACACAACAATAACAATAGCATCAGCAGCATAAACACAAGCATAAACACAACAACAACATCAACTTCCACCCATCGATATCCTGCTGAAACACCTTGTCTTTGCTGTGTATATGAAGGGTGGAGGCTGCATCCTGGTCTCATGGAGGTTTTGGTTATAGTCTGTGTTTATTCAGGCGCAAGATAGGTCAGGCCAGACTAGATCAAATAGAATCAGTACTTTGGGTTTATTTCAGCGAGACTGAGTCAGGCCAGACTAAACCCGACCAGACCAGAGCAGACCATACTGGGACTAGGACCGGGAGTGGGAGGCAGCCATTACCCGTTGGTGCCGTTGGTGCTGTAGTGTATCCTGGGCTCGCTGGACGCCAGCTTCAATAACTCGTTCCACTCCTTCTGCCACTCCTCCTCTGTGTACACCAGGCCAGACTGAGGGACACACACACAGGATGTGAAACAGGCCGGCACACATACAGCAACAAACACACTAACAGACAGATAGACAGACATGCAGACAGATAGGAAAGGATACAGACATGCAGGAAGACACAGAGCCTATATAATGCCACATGGCACATTGAATTTCCTCCAGTCAATCAGATGGATGTTTGCTGAGATGGATCTATCCAGGAGGTTGGTGTTGGTGTAAAGCCATCTGCATGTAATCCTTCTGAGAAACTTGTAGCGGGCTACAAACTTAGCCTTAGGGTGTTTTCCTCAAAACTGGCCTAGGCCACCTCCACACAGTTCAGCAGGTAAAATAGATCCCAGGTCTATGAACCTCACACCCAATACTCGGCTATTCTTGGGCCCATTGTTGTGCTGCAAACACTATACTACTGTTGGTTCTTCCAGATTTCCTGCCCTGCCCCGAGTATCTGGTCGTATTTGATGCCGACATCTATCGTGCATGCATATCTGTTTCAATATGATTCCTGCAGCGGTGTGGCACCCACATATGGCTTAAGTTTGCCTCCTACTAATATCTGGGAAGTCTCAAATCTTGTTTGTGCAGTACCAGCCCCCTAAACTTCACACTTGTCTATAAAGTTTGTTTGCTTTGATTGTCAGAAGCCCTCACTTGCGGTGAGTTGTTGACACAAATGTATGCATTTCCATTGTCGGCCCTGCGTGCGAGGTGTACTTGAGTGAGACCACTCGTCCTTAATGTGCGTGAGAGGATAATTGCGATCCGTTCACGCCAGTTAAGAGCTTTCAGCTGACTGCACGCCCATTTACTCCCCGCTGTCAAGCTGTGACGATGACGTGTGGTGATGAAGATGATGATGATGATGATGAAGGACAGCGAGTGCACGTAATGTTTGGAAAGGAGTGTCTGACCTCTTTGTTCTGCTGCGTCTGCTGCCACCTCCAGCGGCGGCGGAGTGCCTCCCGCTCCAGCCCGTGGTCCATCAGCGTGTACAGGGACTTCCGTAGCATCAGGTCCCGGTCGTGGAAGCCCCACATCCCTGCAAACCAGACAAAGGCAGCACATTGGTTCGGGCTGGTTCCCACCTCGGAGTAGTCTCCTTCGGGCCGTCTCTCTACTGAGTCCCTAAGTATTCCGATATGGACGCAAATATTACAACTTATGTGAATTTGGCTTACGAAAATTCCATTCACTCGCGTTGAGCCTACAAAGATGTACCAGTTTTGTACCCATTTTTCATTTTGGGTGTAAGTGGATATTAGGACAAATATGCAAAATAGGCCAAATATTGCTTTAACACTGCTAAATGTCGTCTAGTATCATTCTATTCATCTGAAGGACAGAGGGCCGATGGCAGCTCGAGGCCGGAGCATCAGAAGCAGACAGTCTGGTTCTACTTATCCCGCCACACACATCTGTCTGCTGGCTAACTGCACTGGGCAACAGGTCCGCCTCACAGATGCTTCATAAAGCCACATCACCAGCTGTGTTCCATACACATGTGGCGCTCCGATTACACCCGTTGATAGCGCAGAGGCCTCTCCATGATCACATGGACTGTGCTTCTGGGGCTGTTCAGCCCAACGCTGACGGCCTCTTTTTGAAAACATCAGGATGGAGATACATGGTACGTGAAGTATATTATAGCTGGAGTGAGTGAGGGGTCTTGGAACCCTGCCTGGCCATCACTTACAGCCCAATTAATTTCCCGTGCTACAGCTCTTCAGCGGGCAACGCGGAGGCCCGTGTAATACGCACCGTTAATGCCGTGAGCTGCAATTAGCCGTTGAACTAACAATAGTGCTCCCATAATGAATGTTAATGGAGTGTGAACGTCTGCTGTAGTGGTGTGCCTGTGTGTGTGCCAGTGTGTGTGTGTGCCAGTGTGTGTGTGTGTGTGTGTGTGTGTGTGTGTGTGTGTGTGTGTGTGTGTGTGTGTGTGTGTGTGTGTGTGTGTGTGCTTTGTCTGGGACATTTGGGGTACCCACCCAGCGAGGCAGCGTGTAGCAGGCAATTCCCATCCCCGCTGGTTGCCAACGGTAACAGACTCTGGCAGTTTGGGCCCACCCTTGTCCACCAATTGAGACGACCTGGGGAGAAGGAGGGAGGTGGGGAGGAGGAGAAGCAGGAAGTGTTTGGTGTGCGGCTGTTTGGAGTACAAACACAAGCACAAGTGGCTGGGCCCGAGCACCAGCCTGCCCGGCGGTGAACTATGCGCTGTGGAAAACACAGGGCAACCAGCCCGACTGACAGCCTCCACCACCACGAATTACAGCACCTTTCCACATAATTTGAAGCCATTGTAGCGTGGGAGTGGCATGACAACTTTCTTATTATTCACTCACTTATGGGTTCAAAAACAGTTCAATCCGCCTATCCCCCAGTCTCACAGACATATGATCGACATGTTCCAATATGTTGATGTCTCAGGTATCGGTTACGCTTTAGGGGATCCAATCACGGCAGGCACATTAACAGTCAGGTGTGGACACTCCCAGGTCGGGTCTTGCCTCTTATCTGTTGTGCCAGAGCCCATCCCGGGGTGGTCGGGCTCATACTGTGATCGGATCTTAAGAGTATTGTGGCGGTCACCATCAGGGATGGGTGTGAACAGATAACTGGCTACTTTTTAAATTAAAACCACATCCCATGTCCTGAATTCAGTCACATGGCTCCCAGGAGGCATGAGATGCAACCATGAAAATTAAACGTGACAAATTACAAACTGCTCTTGAGAAAGTACCGCATGATTAGATCGACCGGTTCCGCATAATAGTACAGTAAGTTTCATAATCAAAATGAATAGGTTAGAACATTCGCCAAGAAGCACATAGATAACAGAAGCAAAAGGTCATATCTGTGATCTGACTACAAAACATAAAAAAAGATTCCAGGTGAAATGTGGTTGATGTCTCAAATGTTAGGTCTGACTCCGCTGTGAGTACGCTGTGTGTGCTGTGTTCCGATCCGGCGGCGCTGATTACAAATAATCAAATTGAAATGACAAGTTGTAATCTAGGCATTGAGTTTGTTATGGAATCATCATAACGTTGTTTATGTGCGTGCAGCTTCGTCTGTAAACCTCCTTCTGCTCGAGGATCAGTGCCTCGTCCACTCCGGAACCCGCCCACCCAGGTAGGGGGTTAGGCCCCGCCCACTCACCAGCATGCTCCAGCGCCACCATCATGGACTGCTCTATGAGGTCCCTCTCGATGAAGCCCCGGAAGTCGTCGCGGTACACGGTGAGGTCGGGCAGCTGGAAGGTGCACAGCGGCATGTCCAGCAGGTCGCAGGCGGTGGCGCCCGTGCTGGACACGTGCGAGCGTGCCAGCGACACGATGGTGGAGCTGGCGTGAGAGATGCCGCGCGATAGGCGCTTCTCCGTTGCTGCTGCAGGGGCGGGACAAGGTGGCCGCAGTGAGCTTGGAGGAGCTGTCATTTGTTAGTCAAAACAAAATGACTGTTAAGTGGTTGTCCTTGGTGTTGAAAAGCTTTTACTAAACACTAAAATAAGTTGTGAAATGGGGCCTGTTACGTGCAGACTAGACTGTAGCCCTGGTTCACTACGACATGGCACGTAATCCTTTGGACACACATTTATCATTTTATTTACCTAGTCTAAATAAAGCCTAAATAAAGATTTCAGATAGCACCATAAACACAGTATAAAGCAGGTCATAACCAGGCCTTCCTGGGCTTGTTCCATCCCTCCCAGCGCTTCATCCTCATGTATACGTTACCGCCAGTCAAACTAAACATGACTTAAGCAGTGGGAATGTCACAGGAATGGATTCTTTTGACAAGTAAATGTCAGTATGACTTAAATACAGGCTTTTTCCCTTCACACCGCACATGCTTAGCACCAGCATTCATAATTTCCTTGGCAACGGCACCGCCTCCCACTTGCTTCTAGAAGTGTTGCTATTCCTAACTTGTTTATGAACCACACACACAACAGGACGGCGGCGGGGGGGGGGGGGGGGGGCGGGGCTTCACCTTGCACAACTTCCTCCTGCCGCTGCAGCAGAGGCCGCCCCACGCGGGCCATGTCCTTCTCCGCCGGGGGCGGGTACTTCCTGTCCTCACCGAAGGAGTACGGCAGGTTGCCGGCGTGCACCTGTCTCAGCTGCTCGAAGTCGCTGAGGGCGGCCGTGATGTCCCAGTTCTTACCTGTGGGGGGGTGGGGGGGGGGCGTCCGGGAGACAGCAGGGGTTAGGTTAAGACAGGTGAACGGCTGACGCCACTACGTTGAGTGCGAGTTACGGCGCGTCACGACGCGGCCACTGCACACCGGCTCGGTGTGTGGATGATGTAAAGGCCACCAGCGCATTCCGCTGCGTGGGTGAACATCAGGATGGGGAGCAGGCTCCTGCGTGCTGCCGAGGCGGCGCAGTACGTTACAGTTCCCTCCTGGAGCCATATGGAGCTTATGCTGTTGCTAGGTAACAAGAGAGCGGAGTATTTGGTGTGTGTGTGTGTGTGTGTGTGTGTGTGTGTGTGTGTGTGTGTGTGTGTGTGTGTGTGTGTGTGTTGTATACCGTCTGTTAGTGTATCATTTACTTACCAGCAGCCTTGAGCCAAAGGGGGTAAACTACCATTTAGCTGGATGCCCCCCCCCCCACACCAAGACACCCACACACTTGAACTGACTTCCAAGAAACTAGCGTGTCTCAGAAGCCTTTTTTAATTAGAACTATTTATATACCATTATTATATAAGTGAGGTTTATTTTGTATGTGACCACCTTTTAACACAGGTAAAATACTATTGCATAAAGAAACACAATCCTGTAAATAATGCATAGTGTCACAATTTCCCATCATGCCTTGCGTGGGTACGTACCCTCCAGAAGATCCCTTGCCAGTCCCGGTTCGGCTCCAGTTGAACGCACAAATTCGGACAGGACTGTGTCCATATCCACGGTCATGTGATCATGAAGTGACAGGGCGATGGGGGAGCATCGGAGCGGAGGAAACTAAACCCAACTAGACAGACTAACTGTTCACTGATAACAGTCCTGGCCACAGCAGCCAGGAAGGTGGAGGAGGAGGTGGAGGGGGAGGAGGAGGAGGAGGAGGAGGAGGAGCCGCTCTCTACTCCACACTACGCTGCCAGTCACACCTGGAAAAGAGAACAATGCCGTCAAAATCTGTCGGTCACCGGTTCTGGAACCTGTGTGGATAATAGCTTAAGACAAGAGATGACATGCCGTGACGGGAGGTGAAAACAAGCCCAGCCCCCCACACCTGACATCATTGTAAATCAAAGGGCCTGGGTGGGGGGCTCGGGCCTTTTGCTTTGATCGAACTGACCTTTGACCTCTTTGACCTTGAGCGGTCACATCACAGTGTTGACATCGACACAACTTTATGTATGTTCTATTACATTTGCTGGAAGTCACAGTGAATACATTTTGGTAATGACTGTATTCCACTGGTACTTTATCATCCAGTCATCAGGTAATGGTCATATTTTGATACATTGTAAGAGTTAACTGTGTGATTAACTGCCATTTCTTTGACTGGGACATTAACCGCATTTGCAAATATTACATAAAGTGGAAATACGTAACAGCCACCCCACCCCCTCAATCTTAAGATGATGAATGACTCCAAGCCGCGTATTGAATAGTCATAGTGACGCTAAAGGATGCTTGTGGTCAGCTATTCACCACAAGGACAATTCATCTCAGTGGTGGCTCTGCTTCGTTTTAGATTCCACTTGCTAAGTTTACCATGACTCACTCTCTCCTCTGCACCTCCTCCTCCTCTCTTTACAGCTGACTACACTTATTTCATGTTATTGTGCGTTAGTACTACTGGGTCAACTCTAAGAAGAGGAGAGCAGATAGCAATGAACACAATTCCCTTCATGACTCATTTAATTCAGTTTAAAATGTATCCAAGTCACTTCCATTAAGGTGTTTGTTAATTATGGGGACAATTAGTCTGAGTGGGTGGACATTAAATGAACCAACCAATGACCCATTATCACAGCAGTGGGGCTTATATTACTTGGAAAGGAAGTGGTTGGTGCTTCGTTATTGCCAAATCCTTAATTATCCACTCACGCCCCTTCTAAGCTTACTTCCCATCCTAATATGCTGTTTCAGTTGGAATTGTAACGCAACATAACGACAGCTGAATATGTTGTGAACGTGGTCTTTCATTGTCTTGAGGGAACGATGTGAAGAGAGCATTAACAGTGTGTCCTCCATACACAGCTATTCAAAACAGGAGGATGCCATGTTATTACCGTCAACACCTACTGTACCTGTAAATAAAGACTGCCGGACATCTGACTCATATTGCAGATTTGAATGTGTTCCCAATGAAGCAAGGCAAATGCAACACATTTAAAAATACAACGTTACCAGTCCCAATATTTCCCACATGTACACTCCTTTGAATAGGAAATGATTTACAGAAAAATGCCCAGCAAATTCAGGAGCGTTATGGCAGGTCTGCAATGATGTCCTTACAAGATACAACCCCTTATCCCCTAGCCAGATGTGGAGGCTAATACATGGTAGCTAGCATCACACACCGGCGTCTTCCCACCCATACAGCGGAGGCCGAGCCAGGTAAACATAGACACACTGTTCCCTGCCTTTGTTCCAATCGGAGGATGGTTCAACTATGGCTTGGCGGTCGGGTTAGACCCTGCAGCTAGTGGGACGGCCTGGGCCAATGATTTGTTGTCCTGGCCGGCTGAGCCTTTGTCTGACAGGGAGGAGGGGAGGATGTTACGTAACTGGAGCTGCTGACAACACGTGGGTTGAGCTGAGCCGATCCCATTGCCAGAAGTGAGGCCTGGATCATTAGGGCCGGCATGGATGTCACCACACCCTGGTGAGGTGTCACGGTAGGTGGGCTGGGGAAGAGGGGCCCATGACAAGCACATCCGTGCTGCTGATTCCAGCTATGGAAGTGGGCTTGGCATGCTTGTTCCAAGCCCACATTCGTATATATTAAGTCAATGCCCATAGTTAAATGCCTTATTGTGCACCACCAAACTGCTGTGATGTGTTTTGTCTGGCATATACATTTATTTATATTGGCCTATTGTTGGTTTATAGATAGAATATTGTCATCCCAACCCTATATTGCGACAGGAAGGTCACAAGGCTATTGCTACATCAATAAATACAGCAAAGCATCATTAGATATTAATCCAAAAATCACATACGCAGCTCTATGAGCTAAGGCTCTTTTTTCACAGAAAAAGTACAGTTTAGGGCAAAGTATTATACTGCTTTAGTACACACACACACACACACACACACACACACACACACACACACACACACACACACACACACACACACACACACACACACACACACACACACACACACACACACACACACTTTCCACAGCAGAGCCATATTGAGAGGGAATTGTCGGCGTTGCTGCTCTGACATTGAGTAGAGAAAGATATGGGTCTGTGTTGTCGGTGTCCTAATGATGTAGAACACAGGCCAAGCTGCCATCACCTCTCTGTACTGCAGCCAAGCGCTAAAACAAGATGAACAAGATTAATGACCACGCAAGTTAAGTGCACGAGCTCCATTTAAAACTTTGAATCGCCGCTGTAACTCACGCCAGGCAGCCATGCAGTCATATTCAAGAACGTCAAATAAATGATGTTAAATAATAACCATCTGATTCAAAGTCGTCGCATCAAATATTAAAAACAACAACTTGCAAATAATAGATTGTTTACGTGTTGAGGATATGATAACGGCCTAAAGGACAGGCCAATTGTCCTTCCAACAGACTTCTCTTGGGAACTTAATATCTTCTCTGCATTAGCATGACAGTATACTAGATGACATATATATACACTAATCACACCAAAGAGATTTTATCCCATTTTTGTACTGCAACTTAATCACACATTATCTTCACGTGTGTAGACAGATAGAAACAGATCCATTCATCACAAATTCCCAAGTCATAACTAGGACACCATACTTCAAATAACTGTTTTGTTCAAGGTAGATATTGAGATGGTCAAAATAAGTATGGATCGTCAGTTGATCACACAAAAGCATTTTAAATAACAGACGTCCTAGAGCTAGCACAGAACACATGGGACACAGTGATGAGAGGGAAAACTGTGGTCGACCAGTAATGGCGGTCGGTGTAGAAGGTGTTGCAAACACCGATCCTAACCCTCAGTCATACCTCCCTGTGCATTCATGCTGGGTCACACAATATGGTGGCCTACATTTACAAAACACTGAGAAACAGGTACACTTGAGATGAAGGGAAACTAGCCCAGGGTGTCTTCACGTGAAAAGATTCTCCCCTGCATTAGCTATATCTTTGTTATTACTTGCCTTGTGCAATACCTTTATTTTTATAGCTTACTCAAACATCTTTACCAACGCAATACCTACCTACACTTAACCACTTGTAGTGATTCATGGAAAATAGGCAGCAGAGAATTCTTCCATTACCGTAAGGAGCTGAGGAAGGAGTCCTTGAGTGTCACTGCTCCTTAGTGTGTCTTTGTTATGCTTCCATTTCACCCCAGGACACAACTTTGCCTTTCCACAACCTAGCTAAACCATTTAAAGGTAACTGATTTAAGGACAATAAATCACGCTCTAAAAACAGAAGACGTCATCCCCGTAGCTCCGGGAGAGTGTTGAACTGACCGTTTGTTCCGTTGAAAAATGCTCAGGGAGAGAGCGATAACCAGCTCCATAAATGTGTCAGTGTTTTTTTCAGCTCAACTCAGATAAACTTTTCCTGTGATGGTGGTTAATATGAGGCACATCCGTCTGCCCTCATAACATCATATGAGTAATGAGATAAGGGGGCCTAAGCAAGCAGCAGTGGAGGCAGGGCTGGGCCACGCAGCCCAGTGTTGAGTTGGAGAGCATGACTGTAATGTGGGTTAGAAGGTGGATGCAGCATCCCTGCCCTGGTTTCCTGGAAGCCAGTGGGATAATAGGATGGAAATGGGACACTAAGAACAAGTATTCTTATTAGTCTGATCATTAATTATTGTGAATATTCTTTTGGAGTATCGAAATTGCTTAGTATTTATTTTATATGAACTCACCGGTACCTTGATAACATGTAACGTAACGTTAGGAACTTTTCTTTGAATCACTGATATTAAGTGATTTCAAGTGAATAGGGGCTATGCTGTCTCTATGGATCTCGACTGATTGCCAGACATTGGGGGCTGTTATCTCTGGATGTTCACAGACAGGGCTGGGCAGCATAACAGGCACGCCATCGCTTGGGGGATAAGGTAAACAACTTGAACGACTACTGAAAGATGACCAGAGATAAGATTAACAGCAGAGAGAAGGAAAACAGAAGGCGGGTGTGGTGACATCATGGCGGTCCTTCAGCTGGCTGGATCTCAGTGGCAGTGATGTAGTTGAAACCGGTCAGCCAACACCGACTGGACCATTACATAATCTCACAGCTCCCTCTCAGTAGCAGGAGGGGGAGGAGATGGGGGCTTTCTGTGGGGACGGGCTGCAGGGTGAAGGAGGAAGAGAAATATGCAGGCTTCCCTGGAGGTAATATCTGCTGAAGCGTTAAGAATGGTTGAGTGGAAGTATTGGCTTAAGGAAGGTTTAAATGGGTACATTTGGGTTGGGTGTAGGTCTTAGGTGAGTGGTGGGAAAGGATTGGGGAGAAAGTGTACATAGCTGCCCCAGGGACACCAAGCCTTTCACCCAGCTTGCCTCCTGGGTGTGTGCAAAATAGATAGACACTCAGCTTAACATAACAGCAGACTCACAGATCTACAAATCAACAGATCACAGATCGGGGAGTAATGCTATAGACACTGGGACTTGGGATTGGTGCCAAAACCCATACCTGATAATGAGCTGTCAGTGAGCAATTGTGCAATCAGCTGATACCTGCATACATTTGATCAACTGTCGTGTGTCATTGACTATGCCATGAGCATCGGATCCTTGCTCAGGATCTGCGATGGGTGCATAGAGAATTCTGCATTCCTCGGTGAAGAAAAGGGAACAGGAGGATGCGTTGGAATCCCTCCATCAGGGGAAAGTGATGGCTTTTGCCTGTATTTCTTATTCTTCTATTATAATAAAAAGATGTCACCATAGATTCACAAACACCCATATTAACCAATGATAAACCTGATAAATGACAGTGCTGCTGGTTGCGGGACGCAAGGTTTAAGTGTGATCCCTGTTTCCAGTAGGCCTCTTGCGCGTTCCAACAAAAATAGCCTACAATACAATATCACATATAAAAGGATGCACCATGTCCGCCAGCCACTTTTCGGTTGGCTGGCGCCATACTGTTGCTTCTGTTCTACACAATCACTGTGTAGGTACCTTTGATTATCAAGTCACGTGCTAATGTCACCTATAGTATAATCATTTGTGCATGACTGATTGCAGTGGCACAAGTAATCCAGAGATGATTCTGCACAACTACTGGATGCATGTAGGGGAAACACTGTAGTAAACCAGAGCTCAAGACGTATGAGTAATCGGACAGAGGGATTCTTTGGTGGCTAGTTGGAACAAAAGCCTTTGTTCTAATAGAGCACATGTTTATGCGGAGCCGGACAATGCTTTCTTTATTACAGCGACGTAATGAGCTGGGGGTAAACACAGCACGCTTCAGTGAAATAACTCAACACTGTATGGAAACAACAGCTACGCCACTGGAACACATGAGAGCCAATCCTGACATTTTCTGCAGTAATGCCTGGGACCGCCGGCTGGATGTGTCGTGTCTGAACTCAATGCCGGGTTGTTTTTTTTTAAGGGGGAAAGAGTTGCATAAGCGTACAATAAGCATTAGGATCAGAGCAGCGCGTAAGGTGTTAGACTCCAACAGAATGAGGCTTTGAACGACTACACAAGCTGACACGCGGCTCCCCCAATAAAATTGACTCAGCCAGGTTTTATACAAAACACAATGAACTCCAACCCCAGTGCTTTAGTCAGGTTAAATACCAGAGACATCAATAAAGGTCAGGAATGTATTGGCAAATACATCATGTATAATTAATTAACATGCAGCTTGTGAGTCTGCATACTGCTGTGCTCGTAAACGTTATCAGTGACCGTACCACCAAGGTCTTCCTGCTCCAGGGGAAACTTGTTTGGCCTGTACAGAGGTAAGGGGCTAATGTTTTTTTGCGCTTACCGACATCCAGAAAATCAATAGAGTAAATTAGAGTTTGGCCGAGCCCTCAGATGGATGGAAGTAGCAGGAAGGGGGGAGGGGGGGGGGTGGCAAATTGGCAAATAAATCAATGAATCAATGAGACCCAGTGAGGTTAAGTCTCTTAAACCAAGCTCAGCAAATGTAAACAACACTAGTCTATTAGTGAACACTAGTTTTCTTCTTTGTGTGAATCAAAGACCACTTAAACATTTCTTGGATGTTGCAGAACCCAACTTAATGCATGGCCGCCATTCGTGTCCGAGTTCCACACAGAGACAAACATTCACGTGAACACGCCCACAACGATGATGTCAGAGATTCCAGAGCCATGCCACCCTCCCGCAGCCCAGACCGGACCGGCCCAGCGGCTGTGGAGCTGGTCCAGTCACCGCTCAAATATCTGCCTGCCGGCCCCCACGACTCCCCCTTCCCCTCTCTGCTCCACATTCCTATGGCTGGCCATTCAACTAACACATCCATACAACAACCCACTTCTTCTCGATCGGGGATGAACACCAAGAACCAAGAAGGTTATTCCACTCCTGCAGGGAAAAGGATCGAGATTGAATGTTTATTAAAAAAAAAAACTGGCAAAGTAGTAGTACATACTGTAGCTTAACTGTAGGACAATTCAAACAAGCCAGTGCCCCAAATAACTCAACAAAACTATGTGAGAGATGGCCTAATTGGCATTCAAATTGTGGCTTAATCAAAGAAAACAGAGAGACCAAACCAAGCAAGTGACCTCATGTTGTAACACAGCCTGCTTGATCTAATTTTCCTTCTTGGTCAGTGAACTGCCTCCCGGCGGCCCGCACAGTTGTCCTACACTAATCCAGTGCCCACACTGAGCCTCGCTCCAGGACAGCACTTGTGCTGCAGTTGGACATTCTCATGGTTCATGGTGGACAACTACTGTACTCCGGCCTCTCACTGCCATACGCTGTAGGGTGCCGATAGCAGCCAGGTTCACCGAGTTCAAATGGCCAGGGACAACGCTCCCGAGTGCTGCTGTTTATTTAGCAGAGTGTCTGAAAGGTGATGTCATGCTGTAGCAGGGAACATTTGCCCTTCGGCTCTGTGATTCACTCGGTGCGGTGTGTTCCTGTGAAATCCATGCACAGCATTCCTGGGCCTCTCTCTCTCTGCGATGCTGGCTGGGAACTCCACCATGCAGAAACACCAAGCATTACATTTCGTAGGAGAACGGTTGCCCTGTGGGCCATCAGGTCATAGGAGATCACGGGTCACGGCCACCACACACCACTGGATATTAGGGGTAGGAAAAATAATTGATTCTTCGATGCATCGCGATTCTCTCTAGAACGATTCCGTCATTATAATCTAAAACAAATTAAATAAAAAATAAATTGTATTTTTTTTTTAATTAAATTTGTTCGCCTGCTGCAGAGTGCTACAGAAAACTCCTTTCTGCCTGCGGGTTCTCTGCACAGAGAACCGACTTTATCTAATATAAAATATTAGATAAGGTAATTCATCTGTTCATTGTCTTTAATGATCATCACACAAGTAGGAAGTGATTAGCAAACTCTGAGTAGCAAATTCAGATGACTATATATATTTTTGAAAATCCTGCATGGAAATGTACACAAAAAAATTGTCGAGATGCATCGATAATCGTTTTAGAATCTAACCGTTGACAAAGGTGACCTCTGAATCACAATCAAATTGAATCCTCCCAGTACTTCATCCGAGTCTCCTGAAGTTGCCGCGCAGGCGCACTGTGTAGACCTCTCGGTCCTATGCGAACTCCTCCGGCAGCGGAGCCAGCTCCTCCGGCTGGACCCCTCTGGCAGCGGAGGGGTCCGCATACGACCGAGGATTCCGCATACGACCGAAAGGTCGGAACAATGGAGCGTCGGAGAAATTATATGGACCCGAAGTGAACTGACAGCTGTCTACTGAAAACAACTTGTTGCCTCATACGGCAACAATCGCTTTCTCTTCCATGTCGCGTTTCAATCTGGACAGGGTCAAAGCCAAAGTTCCTTTCTCCCCATTCCTTCTCCACCATGACCAAGATAACCCCCACTACGAGTCTTTACTTGTTGTGGAAGTACCAGTGAGTCTGAGAACCCGCCGCAGTCTTTAAGATTTATAATATCAGAGAATATCCGTCAGTTCGGCTGCGGCGCAATGAATGAATAAAGGTCGAAATTACTACTTTACAACCTTGTTGATGAGCAACATTTAGAAAAACATGTACTTTTAATTCAGCCTTGGGTGAAATCGAAGTGTATTGTGTACTGAATGCATGTTGATGATGATACACTTCTTATAGGGGGTAACTAGTCTACATTTGGCACGACTCCGGCTTCCTCCATCTTCTGCGCCACCTTTTTAAATAAATCACTGTTCCTCACTTTCTGACGGAGACAACCATATATTTATAAAGAAATAAGAATTCTTTATATGTCTATGGCGACACCATGACAACAACACGACTACCGTCTCCTTCTACTTCCGGCTCACGGCCCCAGAAAAGAACTCGAGCATGCGCAAAACGCAAAATCCAATCCGCAAAATTCGATTGACCGTAAAATTAAAAATTAATTAATTAATTTGATTGACCGTATACATGCACGCTTAATGTGACTATCAATCGAATAATCTAGGGGTCTTAATCCGGAAATGTTCCTGACAAATAAGCTGTTTACATGCTGAACCCTTGTTTGATGTTAAAAGTTGCACTTTTGATTTTTGCTTTTTGAAATACAATAAACACTGTTACACTTTTTGAAACTATTTCAGTTTGTGTAGGCGTATCAGTGCTTTCTGAACATATTGAACACTTTAAAAAATACTGTGATAATACGAAAAACGTGATAATTTTGGTCACAATAACCATGAGGTTAAATTTTCATACCGTTACATCCCTACTGGGTATGCCCTTAGTTATTGAGCAACTTCCAACTGCTGGTGAATTCACACTGGTAGTGTAGGAAGAACAGCAGAAAAACATGTTTTGCTTATTCCGTATTCTTGGATTTTTATAACATAACAGGCCCATCTTGGTAGTGCAGAGCCGAGTGTTTCCAGATCTGTTCCCAGCAAACCCAATTGAGTCAGGCTTCAATGACAGCCTCTGGAGCAGAATGATGTGGAAAGGCCTGCTGCCACCCAGTGAAGACAACAATGACTCCTATACTGTGCTTTGGCTAGTCATGCAATGCCATGTTGACATCTGCGTGAGGGGTCAGGTGTTTAACCAACACTCTGTACAGCACATAAACTCAAACAGAGCATTCTATTTGGTAAATGATACAACTGTTTTTTTGTATGTTCTGGGAGGCTGGAAACTAAAAGTGCAGACTCAGTGTTAGAGAAGTCACTCTTCTAGGGCTGGCTGCCTCTTGATCGTTGTCCAGCCTTTGTGTCCATAACGTCTTTATGTCTCTGTCTCGGAGGCTGCCAAGCTTCCAACCGACTTTGGATGGAAAACTTTGAGATGACCATTTAAATCTGCACAATGAGGTTTATTCTCTGCAACATTTTTTGCCATTTCTTTTCAGTGTCTGAAGTACCAATCCCTTCCACCCACAGGGATAATATAATGAAATACAATTGCTTACTATGAATATGATTGTCCATCCCTTCAATAGATGGGATGAAACTGTAAATGAGGAATTATTTCAATTTATTCAGTAAAAGGACAGATCACATTGGCAAAGCTAGGTGACAAAGGAAACTGCAATATTACATATTGTCGTTTATAGGATTTGCACTGTTCTGCTTCAAATCCAGAACAGTATATGAACCTATATCCCCAATAAAAAAACAGCAAACTCCCATAAAGAGTAGACATTGGCCACTGGATCAGCCCTAATAGATTGATTTCCAGATAGAGCACGGCAAGTTGCAAGCACTTAGCCGTCCTCACATGTGTAAACTCAATGCAAAGCTGGCTGACGGGTTAATCCTGGAGGCCGACCCCAGTGTGGTGTTCTGCTAATGCTCATGTGAATCTCCACGTGCTGCGGGGCCGGGCACACCCAGAGGCGGCCATACGTCAAAGCCCCGTGTGATGTCATCCAGGGGGCGAGAGGCTGCTCATCAGGCCAGGGTGTGGGATTACGGCCCTTCGTGCCATGGGGACACTGGGGAGATAGACTGGGACTCATGTTCAGGATTCAATCCAGGAATCGCTTAATGCCAACTCTACTGTTGCACTGTTGAAAGTGGCATTTGGTTTCATACACCCAGTGAAAGTGGAGTTATTGGTCTGGGATAGCTCTCGCCGACACTCCCTCGTTCCCCAGCCAGGTACACTGACCAGTATGATGGAAGTCATAGGTTTATATGCCTTGAGGTGTTCAATGTCAGGCAGAAAAACACAGCGTATTCAAATTAGAATTTCCATACGGTGTGTTTTCTATCATTTGGTTGCTGCTTCCCAAGACAAGGGCCTTGGAAATAAATGTTTCAGCAAATGATGCAAGTTTGCCGACCAGAAAAATAGGACATAATATGTTATGCTGCAATAGTTTTTATCTGCTTTAGCCAATGATTTGGTGATTAAGTTAGCCTTAAATAAATTACATATAAAATAATTACTGAATGATAGAAGTATCTTTGAACAGCTGTCATGACATTGCTATTGCTTGGTCCATAACTGGATATTTAAAACGGCATTTATCCTTGTATTCAATTAAACTCAAATGATGCATGGATCATGACCTTTACACAGTAACCCTAGTATGAGGCTGACGCAGCACTATAACAAATATGTATACCTATACAACAGGTCAAAAGCACTGCAAACCAAGTGTGACACAGGCTTGAAACACACCACTTGCGAAGTCCAACCAGCCTACAACAAAAGGATACCTGAACTTGCCAAGATCAACAACAGACCTACCAGCCTACAACAGCACACCTAACTCTACAGAGACCACCAACCTACAACAGGCCACCCAACACCACACAGAGACCATCAGCCTACAACAGTACCCCTAACTCACCAGGCTGAGTGTAGCTACTGAAGTGCAGGTGAGGCTGGCAGTGATGGAGGTGAGGCTGTGATTCTGGGCCTCTCCAGCCTCACATAAACACCCCTGGGCGCTGGCTGGCTGCTGTGTCACAAGGCTGGCAGGCATCCAGCTGGGCTGGGGAGGGTGTGGCTGCAGAGAGTTTTTATGAGTTGCTGTCTGGGTGCGCGGGCCTCTCTCTCTCCCTGAGACAGGCTACCTATTGATCGCAACCTCACTGTTGTAGTACAGGGACAGAGCCTGGTTTCTCCCACCTCACACTGACATCTCTTCCTGTCCTCTTGCTAAGAGACACACTGGAGGATGGGAATTCACAATAAATGTGTTCTTATTGTGACCTTATTGTAATCAGAAACTTTGCAGGTTTGAGGTGCAGGGTGTGTTAATATTGCGCCTTACAGTTTACCACACAGTAGTCTTTCATTCAGCATGTTTGAGCTGAACTCGTCACATCATGTAAAAGTGGTTGGTTTGTCCTACTAACCTGGAGAGGCCAGCCACTATTTACTTATTAATATGACAGTTTGCAGCAAGGAACCTATGGGAATAGCCGGGCTGCTAATGGGCTTGGCTCTACGACTGACACTGGACCCCTCGCACACGCACACACACACACACACACACACACACACACACACACACACACACACACACACACACCAGCCTAGCAGCTGTTGGGGGTCGGCCCAGTGAATGGATGACTTTAAAATTTCATATCCTTCGGCTTGCTGAAGCAGCATGGTAGCCGGCTTAGATCCAATATGGCAGCCATAGTGCCAAAGCACAAAGAGGTTTGGTTATATGGTTAGAAACAACATGCTACAATGAACCAATGGTGGATCCAAGTCAACAGCTCACCTGTATGACTCGACCCTGGAAAGGAACATAACGGTCTGACTGCTGTTGTACTCTCGGCCCACAGGAAACAGTTCTAGAATGTTGCTGCCAGGCCTTCAGCTGTGACCAATCACATCAGCCTGAAGTTCTTTTCGCACCAACCCTTAACCCCTTTTATTACTGGGTACTCTATACACAACTTTAACCATGCCCTTCTTAATCCAGTTCATACAACACTAGACACAAAGCTGTCTTACTTCCAATAGATCATCGACCGCACCTTAAGAAATGCAAAGTGTGTAACAAATTAAAAATGCATCCTACAGCCTGTCACATGGTTTATTACTGGCTGCATATGAAGTCATTGGCTATGTACAGGTTTTTGTATCATGTTAAGATTCTCACATCAATGGGAGGTCCCAAGCTAATTATCTTGAATGAGTCAAGGGGCAATTATGTTGCATGATACACAAATGCATACATTACTTGAAGCTCATTAGTCTCAAATTCAGCATTACAACTCCAATTTGAACCCTCACAACTATTGTGTGTGTGTGAGAAACTAACTTGAATTAACAGTTGCCACTGTTCCAAAGTGTCTACAAGTTAAGACAAACTCACCAGCCACTGCCCATTTCAACAACAATGGTCTGTTGGTTGATACGAGTCACCCACAGTGCAAGACGCTCAATCTGGGCAGCCTCCCTTCCTTGCCACCCTTTGGGCGTGTGTTTGGCATTTCAAACACCCGGCAGTCACTGAAAGGAAACACTACAGGTGGGAGGGGACGTTCTCGACCACAGCACAACACCTCCCTTCTACAAATTCCACAACGCCTGCAGTTAAGAGTTTCTTATACCCTTCAGTGTTCCAGATTCTGGGTTTTAGTTAAGGAAGCAACAACACAATATATTAATTTGTATTTGATAGTTGTGTAAAGTATAATAAAGACTGGAACATGTAGATGAATTCCTAGGGGAGGGGGGCTCAGAAGCAGCAGACAAGCTGCACATCTAGGCCAAAGATGTCAGAAGAACGTCCACCTCTGTCCTGCTTCAGTGTTGACAGTATATTCTGTGCTTCAGCAAACAAAAGACTCCATAAATGCAGGACCTGAATAATTCAAAATAGAGCGTAACGCAACCCTGCCGTTAAAGTGATGTTAGAAATAGGATAAACACACGCAGTATTGAAAGAAGTAACATTAACTAAGGACTGCTACGATAGGGCAACGTTAGGATACCAACTGCTGCCAGCATGGGGTTGCACATACACGCGTAGTGGCTACCGTTGTCAGCTCCGTGCTGTTTAACACAAGCATAATAACTAAGGGGCTACGCAGGAGCATCGTATTGTGATTATTCTGCGCCGCTCCCTCGTTGACATCACCCGTGTCCTAAAGTAAAACTCTGGGTTATTGCGGTGGTTGATTATATCAATGAATCAAACACCCAATGGGACTTTCACTGCTTGTAATAAGCCCAGTCACTCACTCGCTGCAACTTTACAATAGACATTTGCTTTACGTGGAACTTGGAACAATAGTTGCATGAGGCTAACGCAATGCTAACCAACCAACTCCCACGTCTTCTGCTGTATAAGCTGCAGTTTCACCAGAGTGCTGATACCTTGTCCTAAAATAATTGAATTATAGCCAGCTATAGGAGCCGGGTATATTCGAGACGAAAATACACCTTACAAGACACACAGCACTTACATAAACATCTCATGTGATCATACGGAATGTGTTGGTCGGCGTTATTCACAGAAAATGCATTCGCTCAAATAACAGATTTTAACTTACTTGATATACAATTGGTGAAATGGTTTAATTATGCATATTCTATCAAACTATAGTACAAGGTAAATAGACAGGACCATGGCATCAGGCTAGCGAGCGGCTACCTCTAGCCAGTAGCTAACATTAGCTAGTGGAGTGCCCCTTGTCTGCTTACCTTAAGCGGCCTCGCAGATAACATTTCATCGGTTATAATAGTTTTCCAGGACTTGTGAGCTCCTCGATGCAGTCTTCGTAACAACGTCCATGAGAGATTCACTTTTTGTACTTTTCACGATAACCACTCGAGTTAGAAATCCACACTGGACCACCAACAGCAAAGTAATTCTTTAGCCACTTAAAACAACAACAACGTCAACCACAGCGCTCAGGCCCGCCCAATTAAAAACGCTGACCAATCATTGAAGAGAACATACTTCGCTGACACTCCGATCGACCAATGATGGACTTATGCGAATCTGAACGACGATGTCCAGCTTTATACACAGACACGGTTTAAAAGATGAGTAAACAAAGTTCAACATTGCAATGAATCCCTCAATTTACCCTTTAAGGCAATCGTAATCTTACCTTAAAAACTGAGCATTTAAACAAAAACAAAAAAGTCAGCCAATGTTTTAACCAGGGTGGTCCATCAAGCATTATTGAATAATACTAATCCATGTTCCCAAATACAATTATATAAATAAGATGAATATGAACCATAACTTCAGATATGTTTTACATAAGCAGAACCAAACAAATATTATACAACAGGCGGAATTATTTGATGGATTAAGTCATCTAGATGATGCATGTTGCTAAATAAAGCAAATGGCACAATTTCTATTTTTAAAAGTTTAATTTGACCCCTAGTAATAAAAAAAATAATCCAGTGACATAAAAAGCATATTACATAACCAAACAGAATTTTGAAAACCCCCAAAACAAATTCACTGTTAAAAAAAAACAAAAACAGGTGACTTCCATATTACGCAGTTCAGTTGGAAAGCTATATGGTTACCCTTTCTGCAGAAAGCTTTTATGTCACACAAAGTTACACAAAGAGACATTTACGTTTAACCTGAACATAAAAGCGCAAAATCGCTTAAAATGATGATCTTGTTGGTGGATGACTAGTTAACTGCCAGTAAGCCTAATGGAAAGCCTCTCTGGCCAATTACAAGCAGGCAAAAGAGATCAGCGCCGCCTCCTTTCTGGGCTCCGGCTACGCCTGCGTCCACCACCCCTGTAGAGATAAAGAAAGTTTTACCATAAAGCCAAGAATCAAGGTATGATAATCATTATTGGATGAAATAGACAGTAGCAAAAACATACACAATATGCAAATCAAACACATGGGGGTTATCCTAGTCCTCCGCCAAGTACTTTGGCAGAGGCAGCACAACCCAGAGCCACACACTCACCTCCTCTTGTTCTTGGGTGGCCCTCTGACGAAGCCCCAGTCCACGCTGATTGGCTGGCCCATGAGGTCCTGGCTGTTCAGACCCTCCATGGCCGCCTGTGCTTCCTTGTAGGTCTCATACTCTACCAACGCGTAACCCTGGGAAGGACAGAGCAACGGCAGGGCTCACACACCAACTTTCAAGAATAGTGTTTATACAGCGCCCTTCAAGCACAAAGGCCATTCAAGTGTTTTGTATTTAAAAAGGACAATAGTATAAAAAAAAGTTAGATGTATATATTAAAAGGTGAGAATAAATATGCCAATGAAGACAAGCTTTAATACAAATCTAGGGCAAACAAATTTTTTCGGATAATAGATAATAAATTGAATATTAATCATAAAATGGTAGCAATTGCTCTGTAGCTGTGTATTTTTATTGTGCACTAGTTTCAAGCAGGTGTTTCTGTGCTAGGATAATAAAAGGCTGCCCCCTAGTGGTTGAGATCGAATATACCATGCATTAAAACATTCCGCTCAGATGGAGCAGAAGTAGTATTCACTGAATCAAATATAATTTGATTCTTTATATTCACATCGGTGAAAAGACGGATGGATTACTTGTATATAGCCTAGTAAAGAGAAGCTTTAACTGCGTCCTTTTACCAAATATTTTGGTCAAAGAGATTTACTTTTCAATCCAAACTAGTTCAACACATATTCGGATATAGCTTACACATTGACTAGTTAAAAAAAAACCAGCCCTGCCATGACAGTTATGTATCTGTTGAAGGGACTATGGCCTTTAAATCCATAACTTAGCAAGCCAATAACAAATTAGACTTCATTCATAAGCCTATGCTTAGATATATAGCCTAGAAGCTAACGACTTATTAGTCGTTAGCACTGCGGTTAGTGGAAGGAGATGACTGAACCGAGAGCAATGCATGGACAGCAGCACTCACTCCACAAGTTTTTGCTCTAGTAGAAACGAGTAGGCTCTCCGCCTCATGCATCAGACTTGCTTGGAGTCCGAGTCGCACTACCTGATAGTTTGTAACTGTGCTCTGATTCCATATGTTAAGTTGTCATATCTCATATCATATCATACATCTAATCTATACGGAGATCCCAGATGGCCATCATAATTGTTACGGGTAACTGTTCTGCATCAGTCAGGTCAAATTTCTATACAAGACTCCCTGAAATGCAGTTCAGAAGGTTTCACTCATTCTCAGTTACTAACTGCACTTGGGTGACTGACGAGCAGTGCTGAAATTACTCAAAAATGTAAATAATAAGCCGGCAAGCTTAATTTCCAGCGCTGCCTACAGGGCCAACTTAAGTTAAAGACACATACAACAATATTACTCAGCCAAATGGTACCTCAGCTGATTCCTTTCCATCGGGAATTGACGCAGCACTTTTAAATGCGGGTGAACATAGGGAGGGCTGAGTGCATACAAATACTCTCAGGCAATGTTGCTATACAATTAAACTAAACATTGTATTGTCTATATGCTTATATTTCACATCAATCCCATTCACCAGGTATTAAAAGCAACATTCCCCAAAAGGTGAGTGGTAGTAAATATGGTGAACTGGCATTTTTTAAAACATTATATTCTGTCACAATGTTGGAGCCCATTTGTAAAATTTAAACAGTCTGACAGAAACTTTTACCAACTAACCTTCAGATAGCCTGTTCTTCGGTCAAGGTTCAGGTGCAAGTTTTTGATTTCGCCAAACTCTGCAAACTTGTCATGGATGTCCTCCTCTGTGGCTTCCTCATGAACTCCAGTCACAAACAGGATCCAGCCCTCCACAGCTACATAGGAGAAACAAGGAACAGTTTAATGATACACATCTGCCCTGATGTTCTGAAGTAATTTAAATGAAATGCACAGCTTTTATGTTTAAGACTATTATAAAATGGCTGCTCATACTAAGCCAACAAATACAAAGGAGAGTTTATGGTTGACTTGATGTGCCGTTTGTCAAGAGCGCCGAGAGTCCACACACGACCATGGTATTTATATAGTCTGCGTGGACGCACTTTGCTTGTGGAGGTTCTAGCACGGCACGGGTCTTTATCGTATGAGCAGTTCATGCACGGACACTTGCATATAAGGTACATTTTCTAAATTATCCCTGAACAAACAAACAGCTCTAGAGAGGACATCAGAATCCCTTACTTGTTAGCTATGAACTCTAGTTTTTCAGACTAAATACTATTTATAAAAATCTATCATCACTTGACTAACCGATGCTGTCCTAGATTACATAATTTTGGAAGAATATACTCGCATTTACATTCCAGTGTAGCTTCTCCCATGACTTGAGTGGTAGGGTTAAGGGGTGGAATACAGCTGGACGCAATCTGCAAACTCACCGCTAGATACTACTAAGTCCAATACATTGCACCTTTAACATTATACTTACAGCGTTGTGGGCCAGGCTCATCACCGTCCTGTTCCACTGTATCATAATCCTCCTTGATTCGGGAACGAGCACCTTCATCCGCTAATGATAGACAGACATGCATATTATTACATACATTTCATAAACCACATACAAGTTTGTTTTAAATCAAGGTCACAGAGAACTCACCTGAGCCAAAACCCCTTCCCTTCCTCCTCTTCGCCTTCTCCTTTAACTTGTGGATGCTCTCTGGAGATGAAATCACGAGAAAACACATTAGAATAGGGCTAGGTGAAGTTTCGTTGTAGTTTATTTGCTTCTTGTAACTTCCACCAGACGATCTTTTTTGCATATTAGGGAAATTGGCTCAGTTAAATACCTGTGGCTTTCTCCCCATTAAAACCACAGATGTGTTATTTGAACCAGCTGTTGCATACATTATGGCATTACTTGCTGACTCTTGAGAATAAACAATAGTGCTGTAACATTTGAGAAATTGGAATGTCAAAACTAGAAGAAAAAATATATAGTACATGTTCTGAAAATGGCACTATTAATTTACTTTCAAATGTTTGCAATATATGCAACGTTTATAATTTAGCTCCTTGGCACGATTCACTTCTTTTGAATAACGCTGATTTATTTAGCGTAAATAGTTAGCTCACTGGTACATTCCGAGGGTATTTACATGTACGCAAATGACCACAAAGACAAAGCATAATATAATAACCCTTTAAGTAGTAGAATTCATACATCGTAAATAATAATAATGGGTAGCGCTGGAGGCATGCTTAACGCATTAGCTTCATTGTAGCATTGGTTTGAATGGAAAATGATAGCACATTAGCAACCTAAGCATTAGCATGCTAAGGCCCTGCACCACGCACCCCGATGCTTCTGTAGCGTGTTTCTACAAAGAACCCAAAGAGCCAGAGCTCCACTGCGTGTGAAACCAATACAACCAGCACATTTAACCGACTGTAAATGAACTTAAAGTTACCATCACCATCCTCATCCATAGGAAAGTCTTCGCCTCCTGCTTCGTGAAGATCTAAAACGTCCGCCATGATGTCTGTGTATGCTGTTCTCTGGCGCGCATGTGTCTTGCGAACTTGTCTGTTCAGTGTTCACGTCGAGTAGGTACGTTCCACCAGAGTTGCCAGATTGTGGTAAATTAAGTATTTCTAGACGCAAACATTTCAAGATGTATTTTTTTTAGATAATAGAGGAATCTGGAATATATATATATATATATATATATATATATATATATATATGTCATACGTGAATAAAAACCCGTGTAATTTCCCATTTTATTCTGTGGTCTAAAAAGTCTATCTGTCATTTAATTTTTTACTGGTCTTCATGCAAAATATGGATATTCATTAAGTCGAGTACAGGGCTCTAATTGATGTGAGATGAAAAGTAAATTGTGAAGAAGTGAGGTTATAAGTTTGCTTACATAAGAATAATTACAGAAGTATCATTTCTATGGGTAAAGTTAAATACCAGTAGATGGCGTTATCGCTTCACCACTTTATTTGTTTTTGGTCGATACGGTTTCTTCTAAACATGGTGCTACACTGATACCAGGTTTCATGTAGGATTTTAATGTTCTGGACCGTTCTTCGCCGTATAATAGATTGTAGTAGACTTATCATATAGGACTACAAGCTGTTGGCCTAGGGCCGTCTTTCTTCACCCCTCACAGATTATTTTATATTTATGCCTTCTCACTTCTAAATGGTTTACAGACCAATCCCATATCGAATCCCACTTATTTTAAGAATAGCGTTGATGTACCTGTTGACAAGTAGTTATTCAGCTCACTAAAGACATCCACCTCACTTTGAGTCATCAAGCATAGAAGAAGCATACACTATTTTGTAATGTGAGTAAAAGGCTTGATTATAGGCCTATGGATTAGGTGAAGGTTAGGTAGGCCTACTGTTAAAAATGGCGAGAAGCTACGGTTAAATGAAGGTAGAATAGGTAGCAGCATTATAACATTGTCACTATAAATGTTTTGTAACATCAGGTTTGATTCTGTTGCTTTTTTCCAAATCGATTTAGAGAGAAAAATCCCTGGCTTGGTTGAGCCGTGGGTGGATGGTTTTAGATACTCTTCATTTCACTGCTGTGGTGAACAAGTTACTAAAAGACGAAACAAACAAAAGATGGCCTCATTGTATTGATGTATAGGTTTGAAAGGTGTGTGGTGATTATAGGCTCATAATTACAGATGGTTGAGTTTAGGTACTAAAGGTGCTGTAAGATTATCGATTTTTTTTTAGGTATTAAGTGGGGATGTTAACGTTCAGATATTAGGTTGCAGATGGTTTAGTTTAGCTATTAGGTTAACATGGTTATGTTAAGGTAGGCCTTACTTTCCAAAATAATATTCTTTAGGTATTTGGTTAGACTTGGGTAAGGTTAGGCATTGGGTTACAGATGGTAAAGTTAGGTAAGAGACGGAAGTTTATGTCAGACACGGTTATGTATGTATTAAGTTAGAGATGGTGACGTTGAGCCTTCCAGTCCCCCCGGACAGGACACACAGTACCAAACTGTTATTGATGCAAGACTCTATACAGAGACTCTGTCTCTATATAGTTGGACAGGAGAACACATCGGTGAGCATGTTGTCCATTCTTTGGCAACTCTGTTGGAAGTGACTGATGAGCCAGTAAGAACTCTCCCTCTTTCACTATAAAAGCCTGTTGCTTCTCCCTGGTCAAGCTACAGGTTCAGGTGAGTCTCAAAGAAATCCCTTTTCAGATTGTTTTTCCTACTTTTGTGGACCAGTACAAACAGTTAAATCAGTGCTGATAGGACTAGTAGGTTATGCTTTCTGTTATGTAAACTTGAATGTACATAAACAAATGTATGCCAAATATAATGTGTGGTTTTACTTTACACGTCGCCTTGAAAATGGGTTTGTGGTTTCTCTCATTCACCAGTTTGGTCAGTTTGGTCGGATACAGATGGTGAAGACCAAACTGGTGATTGAGAGAAACAAACTGTTAGGTAACCTAATCCGACCATAACATTTAAACAACATATAGTGGTAGTGTATGTAGTAGTGGGGTATAGTTACTGAATAATGTAGAAGTATACATGGACGTATTTGGTTAATTTGTAAAGCTTTTGAAAGACATTTGGATGGATTGAAGCATCAAGTATTTATGTGTGTGTGTGTGTGTGTGTGTGTGTGTGTGTGTGTGTGTGTGTGTGTGTGTGTGTGCGTGAGTGCATGTGTGTGTGTGTGTGTGTGTGTGTGTGTGTGTGTGTGTGTGAGAGAGAGTGTGTGTGTGCTTGATATATCACAAAAATGTGTGTACAAGTTCAAACAGGTTTGTAGTGTTTTTCTTCGGTAATCGTCATAACCTGAAGAGAGTCATGGCTTCATGACTTTATGGGTACAACTACATAATAGAGAAGGTTAAGGTACACCAGCACAGTAACTCATGCACAGGTGTGTGTGTGTGTGTGTGTGTGTGTGTGTGTGTGTGTGTGTGTGTGTGTGTGTGTGAGTCTATGTGTGCCTGCGTGATTGCAGTCTGACCTCTGGACTGAAGCCAGTCCCTGGGGGACAACTTCCAGGTGGAGGAGCTAGTGCAGCAGCCGTTGGCCCAGACCAAGGCCCTGCTACCCTCACAGTGATGCCGGTCATCGGTGCCTCCCAGTTCCAATCACAGATCAGGAGGACGAGGAAGAGGAAGAAAATATTGTTTTTCCTTGCTAACTTTCTATGTATAACTGTGTGTATAGCTCAGTTCCCAGTTCCGCACTGACAAAACAATTATTATTTTGTATACTTTGTGCCACGGCTGATCTATATTTTATGATCTACGTTTCAGATGCATTTTTCATTTGTTTGTGTGCATGTTTTCCAAGTTGATTGATGGATGAAAGGGCAGAGGTCAAGACATAAGGCTAGATTGAATTGTGAGGGCCGATTCATGGAGCCGTGGTCATTAAAGAAACCAGTCAATATGAACTCAAAATATTAAGCAGGGCTGAAAACCGATTTCTATAATTTGTTATTCAATATTCCTGAGTAGCCAGTCCACAATAGATGGAATCTCATCCAATGCCGGGAAAGGCCAGGTTGCAAGGACAGATATATCCTACTGTATGAATACATTTAACCAATGCAACAATTCACAGCAAATGGCACTGAAATAGTGAAGTCTCTGACCTTGAAAATATCAAGAGAGCCTAGTTTTATTGATTTAAATCTTTCAACATTTCAACAATGTTTCTCGACTACTTGATGCAGAATGATTTATATTTGACATAAGCCTACATATATTTCATATATATTCTCATTTTATAGCACTTAAACTCGCTGACAACATTAATTGTTGTCAGCGAACCAAAAGGATAATTTGGCAAACCAACAAAAAGCTATTTGTTTACAAAATCACGAACATTGGAGCTGTTGTTATCATAACAAAATCAGACATGTCATTTTTGGCACAGTTTATTAAAAAAAAGGCAGTTTTACAAAATACAGCAAAAATCTTCACAAACAACACTTTTTCTTTATTTAATTGGCCGCAAATTGTTACGTTTCTGGTTGTTTTTGCCGTTAAGCCGCAAGGAAGACGATGACTTGTTGTCGGTTAATTTACAGAACAACAAAATCACTAGTCTTCCATGCTGCAGTCGACCTTCATCTCGACCTACATAACAAACATCACTATTCATCTCCTACAAACCCGACTGGAGCCTATATTTCAAATAGCTCTCACAACCCACCAACGTATCAGGAATGAACCACTGACCATGGGCCAGCTAAACTCTAACCATCATCCAGAGAACGTTCATTAAAATGAGAGCACACTGGGCAGATTTTTTTGAAACATTCCAACCGGTGTCGATCTAGTGGTTGGCTCCGTTGCTAAGAGACAAGACTCACTCAAGGTGGCCTCCTTGAGCTAATGCAGGACACAACACCACCTCCTGAAACCTTGGATGCCCATTTTCTGCTCAAAACTTTCTGTCATCTTCAAACAAATTATTTCCACTGTCGCAAGCTTTTATATATGTTGAAGGCCGGAACATTCCAGTTCACAATGTTCTTATCCTTGTCCCACGAGGTTAGGGTCCGGTTGGCATCCCACCCAGAAAGCATCTGAACGACCTGCTGAACAAGAGAGAGAAGCCTAGAGCACACTTGAGGCTGTAACAATGGCGTCTGTCTGGGGTTACAGTTTGGTTGTTATTTTCTTTAATATATGCTTGATACAGAACATGAAGACAATAGAGCTATTATATCTTTAAGGGGAAAATCACTTGTTTTCCTAGGGCGTTTCTATGGCATTCCACTTTAGGAAAAAATATGTTCAAGTTATCTTTATTGGGCTTTAAAAATACACAGTTTTAGGGTTTCAGAAAACACTAGGCCATACAACATTATATAGTGTGCTGCTTTCAATGGGCTGAACCACTGTTGAAGGAAACAGTCAGAATCAGAGGCATTCAGCGGAGCAGTGAAGCCCCCAGACGAAGGCCAAGCAAGGTGGAGGTGGGGCTGGTGGAGGTTTGATGGGTTATCTCTCCGGACACACTGTGCGTTCTCTGTGCCTTGGCACGGGCACACACACACACACACACACACACAGATACAGACACACACACACACACACACACACACACACACAGATACAGACACACACGCACAAGCACACACACACACACTCATATTCAAGCACTTAATTACACACACTGAATTTTCTAAATTATCATTGATATCAAATTTGATTGATATCAAATTAACTCCCCATTTTCTTATTTTGATCCACATTATGAAATGCATAATTTTTTACGTTATTTTAATCCTGCCTCAGCATCAACACGACAATAGCCCAACACCCCAACAGAAAATGTTATATTCATTTGTGAATGAAGTGAGTGAATACGTTGAATTACTGCCTCTATGTCAGACAACAGTCATCCAATGCATCACATAGGCCTTGGTCGCTTTTAGTTTATCTGTGGCTGCTGCACGTACAGTAGTGGAGTGGTGTGGTGTGGTGTGGTAGCATTGAGGTGTGGTAGTGGTATGGTAGTGGTGGGTAGAGGTGTGGTGTGGTGTGGTGTGGTGTGGTGTGGTGGTGTGGTATGGGTTGCTTGTGGTGTGGTGTGGTGGTATGGGTTGCTTGTGGTGTGGTGTGGTGTGGTGTGGTGTGGTATGGGTTGCTTGTGGTGTGGTGTGATATGGTAGAGGTGTGTATTCGCTGTGGTGTGGTGTGGTATGGGTTACTTGTGGTGTGGTGTGGTGTGGTGTGGTGGTGTGGTGGTGTGTGGTGTGGTGTGATCTGGTATGGGTTGGTTGTGGTGTGGTAGTGGTGGTGTGGTGTGGTGTGGTGTGGCGTGGGTGTTTATCTGTGGAGAAGGCTTCTGGCGGTGCAATAACCTCCAACGCAGCCTCAGACAGAAACCGGTAAACACACACAACAATCAATTCCTCCACCTCTCCTATTTGGAACTTCTCCTTCACCTGAAGATTGATTTAAACAGCCTAATTCCTCTGCTCTGCCACAGTCTGTGCTGATGCTGGCTTCACGGAGAAGAGATTTGTATTCACAACGAATACATCAATGATAATAGTAATATCTTTAATGTCTTTAAACCTCTTTGTGTATTGATGGATAACAGCTTGACATGGATTACCTCCTCTTCAAGGTGGTCCTCACATCCTTATTTCTTTCTATATATGGAGAATGGACACTGGAATATTATACTTAAAAATGTCCAGTGCTGCTCTATTATAGCCTTGAAGATCATATGTATGAAAATCCCACATTGGACGCAGGCGCAAACTACTGTACATGGGAGAAGGTGCAAGCGTTAATTAACGTATGTAACAGTGCACATTTGCACTTATATACACATGTTTTTTTACTTAATTATATCAACAATAATTTCATTCTTTCGTATTTTCGCATTTTTCTTGTGTGTGTGTGTGTGTGTGTGTGTGTGTGTGGGTTTCGTGTCTGGTCCACAAATTCACGTTCATCCAAGAGTGTGAACTTGTATTCGCTTCAATGCACACATATGCTTCATATGTTTTTACCGGCTCTACGTTTCAAACCCGGTATATGATTGAGAGTTCAGGTCTAGAGAGTACATTATCTGGATTGTGCGGTGTCACGCCTGTGTAACACAGTATTCAGGGCGGCTGCGGGAGACACAATCTGTTAGAGACACACAATCAATGACACAACTGAAAATCAGTTGGAGACACAAACACACTAACACACAAACACGGTCAAGACCAAACTGGAAACACATTCTGATGGTCATGGAATAAAAGCAATAATAAACCAAAAATGAAATGGACATACCAGAGTTATTCATTTTTACAATACATTAGTCTACATATGTATATGCAAATGATTAATATTACACACAGGAATAGAAGGCTCGATTTGTATCGCCATGCACAATTGCTGTACTTACTAGGCACCTGGGGTCATCCAGAAGGTTTTTCTGATTGTGGGTGCTTGAGGAGAAAAAAAGGCTTCTTTGCTGAAAATAGCAAATGCTGAGACTACACTAAAAACGCTGCCGACCAATTAGAACATTCACACACAAAAGAAGCCGCATAAAAAAAATGTTGGACGCTCGTCAAAACAATGCTAGCCACTGGATTGTTTTTGAGGTTGAAATGATGGGCCAGTCCAGAAATGTCCCTGGTTTCCAGAGACACCCAGGAGCTGTTCCCTGTCCTTTGGCCACTGGAGAACACTGATGGATATGTTTTGCTGGCATGGATTTTGCTTTTAGTCTGAACTGACAGACAGCCCACATTCACACAGGTGCTTTTCAAGGAAATTGTGTAAAAGTGACGTCACTGAAAAAAAATATCTAGACCACTACCCTTTCAATATAAAAGTCCCTCCCACCAACCCATTTTTCTCTTTCTCTTTATCTCTCTCTCTCTCTCTTTCGCTTTTACAATCGGTCAATGTAGTTTAACCTGTCTAAACCTGCTTTCTGTCACTGTATACATATACACAAAGTCCATTTTTTGTGTAATAAACATACATTTACAGTATGAATGGGTATCTGTATATCTATTTATCTGTCTGTCTCTTTTCAAAATATCCCAAACATATATTACTTAGTTTCCTTTACTCTCAAACTGTCTCTCTCTCTCTCTCTCTCTCTCTCTCTCTCTCTCTCTCTCTCTCTCACACACTTTCTGTCTCCCTCTATCTCTCGCTCTCTTTCTGACCCATACACACACACCTACAGAAAAATACAGGTTAACACCACACAGAGTACATATTAAGTACACGTGTGCTATTTTGCTGCTGACTGCGACCACTGGACTCAACGCCACAACCATCCTCATTGGTCTTCATTTTGTTTGTTCATGCCGGCGTAGATTCATAAATGTGACTCACTAAATTAAGCTCACCCCAAATTTAATACTCATACTGCGATGCGCAGTACAGCTTCCTCCCTAATGCTGAAACACCACTTTGTGAAATTACAGTACAATTTAGAAGTACAAACAGGCAATTCGGGTGCTCAGCCTCGGCAACAATGGAGTGCCGGCCTTGGTGATGGTTGCTAGGCAATGAAGGAAATACAATGTCCTCCTTGGAAACCAAAGGCCCTTAAGTGGACCGACAGGGACGAGAGCACATATGCTCAGAAAATAGAGCGACGCAGGGAGAGGAGAAAGAGCAAGCGAAGCTGTGCACTTCTGTGTGGACACTTTGGACTGAAATAATGCTGTTATGGTTATAATGCGGGTGGGGGTTGCGGGGACGGAATCGGCCAGCGGCCAGCGCACGGGAAGGAGACGAGACATGTTCGAAGACCCTGCTGGATGCTTGATGAACTGCGGACGTGATTGTATCGTGAGCCGCCCACTGTGTGTTTGCAGACTGTATGGTGTTGGGAGATAGGGGGAGATGATGTTTCCAATGGAGCAATCTATTAACCAATCTGTTCGTCAATAACACCAATCAATAGTAGCCTGTGTCTGGCTGGTCGGGTCGGCCTTCTGAACCTGTTGGTTTATTTCCCCCTCAATCCACCCCTCACACAACTAGCCAACCATCCTTGCATCCACAATGCATCCATCCATCATCTATCCACCATCCCACCATCAATCATTTCATTCAGATTATGATTAAAGATATCACTCAAAAAAAAACTATATTTATTATATATTATATATTTTATTATAAAAGGTCAAACGTAAACCAGACTTCCCCTTTTTGGTATCATAGCATTCACTAATAAAAGCGCTTGACTGATTTTAGACAGACATTAATAATGGAGAACTTGAATAGGATTTGTGATAAAAACACATCAGCCTCTTTTGCAACCTCTCAGAACCTCTATCTGGGATCTGTATCCAACTATATGCATCCATATATCTATGTACGCATGTATCTATCTATCTATCGATGATGAAGAGGATGAGGATTAACTTCTGGGTGTGTGCCGTCCCTCTCAGTGCTCCCTAACAACCCTGGAGCTACAGAGGAGCCCTGAACCTCCTGCTCCCCCCATCCTCCTGCTGCTCCTTCCCTGATCCCCCCCACCCTGCCATGCCTTTCCTCTGCTGTGTTGTGGATGGACTGGAGCATCCACTTCAACCCACCTCTATTATTTGCTACTCTTGTGGCCTGGCCCCTGAAGTGCTCCACTCAGTTAGGGCCTGTAATGTAGATTCCATTTTAGCTGCTATTACGACCCCATCCCATACCAACAAGCAGGTACCCTCTCTCTCTCTCTTCCTCGCTCTCTTCCTCTGTCTCTTCCTCTATCTCCCTCTCATTTCCTTCCATCCTCTCCCTCTCTCTCTGTCTCACTCTCTCTCTATTTCTCTCTCTCTCTCTCTCTCTACCTGGGGGGGGGGGGGCAAAATTAAGGTTGATAATTATTACATTACAATTTTCAAAATATATAAATGAATTACAAACAGGTCCACCGTTATTATTTGTCAATTGCGAATTACACTCCGATTTTTGCATCGGAGGTGGACCCCGGGGGCCAGGGCAGTTGCTAGGAATTCTGGGCCCCCTGAAAGAATATCGGTGTGGGCCCCTCTACCCCATTCATTGTCACCTTAAATGTTCTTGTTTTTCAGTGTTCTTGACGGTGCCTGGTGTAATACACCCAATTTGTTTCCTTTTTTACATTTAATGACTTAACAAGTCAGAGTATTATTATGTAAATTATGTATTATTAATTGTCTTATTCTCATTTCCCTGATTTGAACACGTTATTACACCTCTGATTGCAAATACATTTTCAATTAACCACTCAACAAATAGGTGTGGGTATTTTATTGTATTTAACAATCAAGCACTGATATGCAAAAAACAAAGTGTCCTGGCTCAAGATACTCCACAGGTAAATATGTAGCATTTAACTTAAATGTGCAAGTGAAACAAAGAGCACATGGAATACGTTGTTGTAAAACAAATATCAAAAACAACAACAAGCCTCATCTAATCTCAATTAAAGTTTAAATTGGCTTGTTTGTTCACTGTAAGTCTCATCGCTCACTCACTTCCGATGAGGAAGAACCATGGGAAGAACCAGGCACATGCACACATAGGGCCCTAGGGGTGCTTGAGCCCCTGCCCTTTTTGTGTGCCCTCTGAGTGTTCTTCTTCCAACCCCCCGTTAACAATAGCGCTCGTCCTCGTCCCCCCTCGTCCCCCCCCCCCCCCCCGAATAGCCCGGAATAGCGCTCGAAGAACGCACCGTGGTGTGGACCAAACCATTTTTTAAGAAGGGGCCAAGGGGATTATTGAAATTCTTAAAATTAGAATATTGTATGATTTGTGGCTTTGTTTTAATTCATTCATATGAATATATATTAGTTCAGTGTATGCTAAATCATTTTGTCATAGAGGCTACTGGGGGCTGTGTGTGGGCCCTAGCGGGTTGTGGGCCCAACCTTTCCCCCCTATACGACGGCACTGCGTAGGGCCCCCAAAAGCTTAGCGGAGGTTCTGCACACACACTCTCTATCTCTCTCTTTCTCTCTCTCATTTTCTCTGTGGTCCCATCCATCTCTCCCTTTCTACATCTTATATCTCTCTTTCTCTCTCTTTCCTCTGTATCTTTCTCTCTTTTTCTCAACGTACACAAGTTGATCTGTTTTTGATATTCCAGTGTGCATTACAGTTTTTCTCAACCGTTTAAACACGTTTTCTGACTATTTCAATTTCTAAACAGAAAAGAGTTAACCATTTTGTCAAAACTACACAAATCTCTTTCAAAATGAAACACTGCAATCAAACCCATGTTCTCTCTTCTCAAAACTGATTATTTCCACCAAAACGATAAACACAGCTATCATATGAATATCTCTTAGAGCAGTGGTTCTCAAATGGGGGTACGTGTACCCCTGGGGGTACGTGAAGGCACTCCAGGGGGTATGTGAGATTTTAAAATATACATATTTTTTTAAAAAGTAGCATCCATGCAAAACTCCTTTAAAAATAATTATTTAAAAAATATTTCAGGAAAATATAAGTATAAGTTCATAAAATGAATTTTATATTCAGTAGGCTATTCAATTTCATTATCCTTAAAACCCAGAGTCTCCCTCATACCAGGATGGTTAGACCCAACCTGTCATATGCCACCTGGCATCACCTGTCAATCACTTGGATCAACGATGGAGTCGTGGTTGAAGCGTAGCAGCAATTCTTTTGAAAACACGGAGGGACAAGTGGCAAAGGAGGCCAAAACAAAAATGCTTTGCACTGGTTAGGGGGTACTTGGCTGAAAAAATATTTCACAGGGGGTACATCACTGAAAAAAGGTTGAGAACCACTGTTTTAGAGAGCATAAATTAAACACTGGTGGGATCAATTTAAAACACTTCCATCAAAATACTGTTTACATATGTTTTGGCTTCATGAGGCCATGTTACATGTTCAAATGTATACAATTGTTTAGAAATAGCTTCCTTTTTTAAAGTTTACAAAATAGGATTAAATAATAGGGTCCAATCCACTAAACAATGGCACAAAAAGTATTTTGTAAGAAATACATTTTAAATGGAATTATGAAGGACATTGAGAAATCTGTTATGTGATTTGGGTGGCAACAATGGTGGCACAATACAAAGGCCACTCCAGCCGTATCCAACGTATTGTTCAGGAACACGCAGGAGGGATCTGCAGGGAATAAATGCAAAGGTGTTGAACTCTGTAACACTTGCTATCTTTTTAAACTTTATTACAGTAAATATCAAACAGGGGGGGAATTAATGGGAGATCAGGTCTAGAGAGGGGGAAATTTTATTTTCAAACTATCTATGCAAAACACGTGCTTAGCCATCTCTATCTATCTAACTTCTATCTATCTGTCTGTCTGTCTGTCTGTCTGTCTCTCTGTCTATCTATGTGTTTATAAATTTATCTATCTATCTAATTCAATTTCAAATTCAAATTCAGAAAAGCTTTACTGGCATGGGAAACATTACATTTCTAAAGGAGGTGAAAAATCAGGCCAAAAGAAAAATAGGAATTAAGACAAATATATAAAGTAAAAAACTCAATATATTCATATACAATGAATTGAATGAGAATAAGAAGAATGAGAATATTGTATACTAAATCAATAAAAGTCAAATATGTAATACTAAGAGTATATTAAAAAAAAGTCCAGTATAAAATATCTCCTATAAACAGATAAAGTAAAGATACAATGTACACACAGTGTATTTACAGTGTGGAGGAACTGTGCAATAGTGTAATCCTTGTGACCAGACAGAAAAAGTTCAGTTTCATAGTTACAAAGATGTGCGAGTGGTTAATGCCCAGTGGGATGAGTCTGTTCATGAGGAGTTTGAGGTCCTTCTCTCATTATGACAGGTCACGAATTGTGCTGCTGTAATTACACATTGTTGTAGTTCTCCCAACAGATATGGCAGTTTGTTAGCCTCTGGAGTGTTTCCAAAATCCTTGCATGGCTGTGTAATCCGTGAGAAGTGTGTGTTCCTGACGTCTTTGTATGACTGGTAGGTAGACATTTAGTAAGTGGAGCTTGGCTGGTTGGTTTGGTGTGCAGCAGGAGCACAGATGTCTATCTGCCTATCCATCTATCTCTCACTATATCTATTGATCTAACCTGCTGATATGCTCTCTTGGCTCACGTGAGTGTGGATGTGAATATATGCTGCACAAATAAAATGATTATCTTCTGGGTGCGCGCAGTCCCTCTCAGTGCTCCCTAACAACCCTGGAGCTACAGAGAAGCCCTGAATTTCCTGCTCCCCCCATCCTCCTGCTGCTCCTTCCCTGATCCCCCCCACCCTGCCATGCCTTTCCTCTGCTGTGTTGTGGATGGACTGGAGCATCCACTTCAACCCACCTCTATTATTTGCTACTCTTGTGGCCTGGCCCCTGAAGTGCTCCACTCAGTTAGGGCCTGTAATGTAGATTCCATTTTAGCTGCTATTACGACCCCATCCCATACCAACAAGCAGGTACCCTCTCTCTCTCTCTTCCTCGCTCTCTTCCTCTGTCTCTTCCTCTATCTCGCTCATTTCCTCCCTCCTTCTCCCTCTCCTTCTCCCCCTCTCTCTCTATTTCTCTCTCTCTCTCTCTCTCACTTCTCTCTCTCCCTTGCTTTCTTCCTCTCTTTCTCTCCCTCTTTCGCTCGCTGACACACACACACACACACACACACACACACACACACACACACACACACACACACACACACACTCACTTTCTATCTCTCTCTCTCTCTCTCTCTCTCTCTCTCTCTCTCTCTCTCTCTCTCGCTCTCCCCGGTCCCATCCACCTCTCCCTTTCTCAGTTTCTTCGATTTTTCTCTCTCTTCCCACTATATATCCTTCTCTCCCCCTCTTTGCTCTTTTTCTGGACTCGTCATACTCTCAGTCTGTCACTCTCTCTGTGGATCTATTTCTTGCACTTTCTCTCTCACTCTCTGGACATCTTTCTCTCCCCTTTTCTTGCCTCTGTCTTAGTTTTTCTCTCTCTCTTTTACACACTCTCTCTCAATTGCTCTGTCTGTCAATCTATCCGTCCTCCTCTCTCTTCCTCTCCGTCTCTCCATCTCTCAGTCTCTCTATTCCCCCCTCCCTCCTTCAACCACTCCATCTCCCCCTCCCACATCTCCATCCCTTCATCCCTCCTCACCATCCCTCCCTGTCTCTCTCCCTCCTTTCACCCATCCTTCTCTCCCTCCATCCCTCCATCCATCCGTCCATCTGTCGGCCCGTCTGACTCCTGGGTTCCCATCCCCTGGTCTGAGGACCCCAGGGAGCCCTGCTGCAAACTGCTTATTCAACAACCGGCCGCCGTAAAGATATGTAATGACATTTTGGAAGCAAAGAGGGCCTGTGTGGTTTTTAACTCATATTTAACGGCTGTCAGCCTAAAGAGCCTACTATCCTAAATGGGGATGGGGAAGGGGGCGGGGGGGGAGCTGGCTACCTCTCTCCCACTTAAGACTGAGAGCTGTCTGTGCCATGAGATCCATGATGCGCAGCCTACTCTATCTATTCATAATGCATGCGCTATAGTATGTAGTCATAATGTATACACAATGTATCCACATGAAAGGTCTATGATATGTACACACAATCGAACCAATCATACCAAGTATATACCAAGTACACAATCAATGAGTATAATGTACTCAATACTATAATACTACCACCTACTATATATAGGTGCACAATCTAGACATATGTGTGCACTAACCATCTCTATACACACACTCTATAAACAAAATAAAAAAAACAAAATCTATCCATGCATGTACACAACAAAACAAGATTATGAATCAATCATGTTTTTTTGTTGTTTCTTTTACAATAATATTACGGTCCTGTACTAGCTGCAAGGACAACCATCCAGTTATTCAGTCTGGGTTAAATAAAGGACTGCGGACCTTAAAACAATGAATAATTGAATTTTCAGAGTATAGTGCCTGACATCAATCAGCAATGGCAGCCAATTCATAATCAATCAGACTGCTTTTATACAATATAGTAAAACATTAAATACACTCAACGTAATCCCATGGGTTAGTAATATCTCTGATCAGATGTTTGGATTCAACAGCACTGGGCTGTGTTCCAATACTATTTAACTCTTTTTCAGAGGCTTTTATCCAAAGCCATTTACATTGAATTCAGCAACATGTCACTGAGCAGCAGGTAGGGGAGGAGATTTGAGATTTGAACCCACAACCTTCTGGCACAGCCAGAAGTGTACGTACTAATAACCTCTCTGTACAATGGACACAATGAGTGGGGAAGTAGCTCTACTTCATAACACTTCTTCGTAGGTGAGAGGGTGACATCCAACATGACACCCATTCACCAAAACAACCAAACCATCACACAGCGGTCAAATCCAACATTAATATAAACATTGTCTGTCATCGTGGTGAAACGAGAGCCCGCGTTTGAAGAAGACAGAGAGAGATAAAATGATCAAGACCAAAACCGAAAGAACCGGAAAAAAAAACCCAGAGCGTTCTACAGCGACTACAAAATATTGATGTGAGGGAGGCAGCGTCTGCCATCCCTCTCGGAGTGGGGTCCAGCCACTGAAATGTAAATAAATCTACGAGGGCAGGGGGTGGCTGGGGGCGGTGCAGGGCTCCAATTACCTCTCCTCACAATCAGCAGCCTTCTCATGGTGCCCTGGAGGCCCATTCCTGTAACGCTAGCATGCTGCAGAGAGACACAAATCACCGTCCATGCTCCTTTCCTCCCCCAACCCCCCCCCACCCCAAACCCCCCCACCTCCCCTCGCCTCCCCTTCCTCCCTCTCTCCCGTGCTCTCATTCTCTCCCCCTCCATTTATTTGACTGGAAATCTCCACCTCAAAGATTCTGTTCAGAGTCCCTGTGGTTGCTGCCTTTTCTATTTTCTTGGTCTTTCATTCATTCTTTCATTCTTTCTTTCTTTCATTCTTTCTTTCTTATTTTCTTTCTTACACAGGACACAGTAACACTCAAACACACAAACACACACACACACCAGACACACACACACACACACACACACACACACACACACACACACCAGACACACACACACACACACACACACACACACACACACACACACACATACACACCAGACACACACACACACACACACACACACACACACACACCAGACACACACACACACACACACACACACACACACACACCAGACACACACACACACACACACACACACACACACACACACACACACACACACACACACACACCAGACACACACACACACACACACACACACACACACACACACACACACACACACAACCCATGATTGTGTTTTTTAAACCTCATACAGTCTTTTGTGTGCAACAAATGAGCTGCTATGTGGTGCAAACTTCACAAAATACAATATCAAAATACACACAACAACAAATACCCTTTGTCCCAAAATGCACACAGCACAATCATTTTTAAAAATGCAGTTTTTTGTTGGCTCCAAAAGGATGGGGCTGTCGGATAATGACGACAAGCGTATCATTTTACCCCCTGGTCGCTCCACACACACACACACACACACACACACACACACACACACACACACACACACACACTTGCACACACACACACACACACACACACACACACACACACACACACACACACACACACACGCACACACACACACACACACACACACACACACACACACATACACACACACACACACACACACACACACACGCACACTGTTGTTGTTGTTGATGATATCTTCCCTGCTGATCAATGGTGGTGTTGAGCTCCAATCGACCGAGGCGGTCTGGGGGTCCGGGAGGGTTCTGTTGTGATCTGTACAGGCCAGCCAGGTCAGGGGGCTCGCAGGGGTTAATAGAGGGAAGGTAAACACAGTTACACATGATACAACACAACACAACATGGTGGACCACACACCTGCAACATCACTGGGTCAACCAAACCACTCTTCTTCCTCCCCCTCTTCCTACCTCCTCCTCCCTGTCTTCCTCTTCCTCCTTCTCGTCCTCCTCTTCCTCCCCCTCCTCCTATACCTTCTCCCTCTCTTCCTCCACCTCCTCCTCCTCCTCCTCCTCTTGCTCTCCATCTCACCTCCTCCTTCTCCCCTCCTCCCCCTCCTCTTCCTCCCCCTCTCTTTCAGGTGAAATGAGGATCTAAGTGTCAGCGTGGCTAATGCTGGCTTTCAAGGAAAGGCTACAATGTACCATGCAGCGGTCTTGCTATCTTCTTCAACCCTCATCCCTGTCCCTCTCCCCTGTCCTGTCTATACAGCCACAAAAGCCCATTGAAATTATTTTTCAGGTGCACCTCTTAAGAGCATGTATTAGGTAGGAGAAAGCATGTATTTTTGTTATTTTCTAGTTAAAACCATTCTACATGCTTTGTGTGCTCTGTATTTATATGAGAGCGCTTTAAGCTTCCTGTTCACAGATGAGAGAGGGTCCTTCGTCCCTTTACATCAACTGGGAGCCCCTGCTCGGGGTGGATCTGGTGTTCCGTAGTATAGTCCAGGTTGACCCTCAAGACCATTCGGTCTGTATCTTAGCTCTGTAGGAGGCTTCCCTGTAACATGGATGTGGATCTAGGACCCAATCTTTATAAGGTACCTGTTTAGGAAAGGGTCTTAAGTTCTTAAGTTACCCTTTATGGGGGAAATTCTTTCTCTGCTTTTGACCCATCCGGGAGCCGGTGAACACACCCGGAGCAGTGGGCAGCTGCAGTGCAGCGCCCGGGGAGCAAGTGGGGGTTTTAGGTGCCTTGCTCAATGGCACCTCATCCGTGGATGAGAATGTAGGTGAGTGGTGCACAGCCACTCTTTAACTCCACAACCATATTTTTGCCTACCGGTCAATCAAACCGGTCGGGATTCAAACCTGCCACCCTCCGATTACCGATCCAACTCTTTAACCAGTAGGCCACGGATGCCAGAGTGGCTTGAATCGAGGCAGCTTGTGAGCGCAATGTCAGGCGACTTTTATAAATTGCCATGGTTGCCATGGCAACCGTAAAGTATTGTGTTTTAGGCGTACAACGCTGCCCTGTACTGATAAATTAAATTAAAGTGCCTGTGCAAAAACTTTCACCAACCACTGCCTGGTGACAGTTTGAAATTATAGCGTTTGAAATTATATATAATTATATCTTTGCCAAATTACTTTGACTGCACGGTGTTACATGAAACACACATACAGTATTTCATGATGACAAGATATTCCATCTTAGCAAATGAAAGATTTGGCTTGCTTTTTTATTTGATTTAATGTGCAGAATAATTGACATCATAGTTAACCTTCATGAGTACAGACAGAGATATGAGTTTGGCTGCAATCCCCAGCACAGCTCTCTCTCTCTCCCTCTCTCTCTCTTGCTCCCTCTCTTGCTATGTCTCTCTTCCTCTCTCTTCCTCCTTCTTTCTCCCCTCTGCCTTTCTCTCTTTCTCGCTCTCTCTCTCTCTCACTCTCTCTCTCTCTCTCTCACTCTCATTATCTCGCATCAGATGTAGGAGCCTGGGCTCCGCAGCAACTCTTGTCCTGTGTGTGTGTGTGTGTGTGTGTGTGTGTGTGTGTGTGTGTGTGTGTGTGTGTGTGTGTGTGTGTGTGTGAATATGTGTGTGAATATGAGCGTGTGTCTGTGTGTGTGTGTGTGTGTGTGTGTGTGTGTGTGTGTGTGTGTGCATGTGTGTGTGTGTGCGTGCTCCCTCCTGGATCCCCCCCCCCCCCCGGTCCACTGTGTATCTTCAAGCCAGTTGTCAGGACGTGCGGTGCAGCATCAATCTGCTGTGATTACTGCCAGCAGACAGGGAGGGCCACCCTCCCTGTCTGCTGAACTGCTCCATCCATCCTCCTCAATTGGCAGCTTTATGGGTCAATCAGAAGAGGTCCTTTCAGCGGGCCGAGTGGGCCTGCGATGGCACCCAACAATGGGCACCATTTGACATTTGATGTCGCCCCCAGGGCTAGCTATTGTGCTCCCGATTGGCCGTCCCAGCTAATTAAAGCATTCTGCAGCGTTAATGCTGCCTGTGCCATCATTCAGTTACCTATTCAGCGATTACTGCCTTCATCTGCTTCCCCATCCATTATCTACCGGTGCCGTGATGAATATTTAGACTTTTATTTATTTTTTCATTTTTACACTGTTGTTGTTTTTTTTCATGGCCTCCTGACTTTCGCAAAAATACAACGGTGTAAATCGATGTTTTCATTTAGTGAAAATACTGGAATAATAATTGAGCAATCATTTTCTATAATTTTTTATTTTAGAAAGTTTTGGTAGTTTGCTCACCCGTCAACTTCATCATCAGCCCCAATCATTTCTACCATTAAATATTAGAATTATCCTCATCTCTGTCATTCCTTCCAATGGCCTTGGAAATCGAAGATGAACTGGGAGGTTCCCGACTAAAACGTCTTTGCAAATTAGTCAGGGCGTTCACAGGCTAATCGTCAGTATCTTCCTCTCCCTTTATCGATTTCTCTGAATGTCAGTTTTTTCAGCTGCTTATTCTACTTCGCTAAACACACACTCACACACACACACACACACACACACACACACACACACACACACACACACACACACACACACACACACATACACACACACATACACACACATACACACACACACTGATAACCCCCCCCCCCACACACACACACTTCCACCAAGGGGTAGCCCATGAGAGGGCTCAGGTGGCTGGTCCCTGAGGGCTGGATCTGGATTGTCTAGGGTGCCCTTGGTGTCTAGGGTGTCTAAGGTATCTAGGGTTCCCTTGGTGTCTAGGGTGTCTAAGGTATCTAGGGTTCCCTTGGTGTCTAGGGTGTCTAGGGTATCTAGGGTTCCCTTGGTGTCTAGGGTGTCTAGGGTATCTAGGGTTCCCTTGGTGTCTAGGGTGTCTAGGGTATCTAGGGTGCCCTTGGTGTCTAGGGTGTCTAGGGTATCTAGGGTTCCCTTGGTGTCTAGGGTGTCTAGGGTATCTAGGGTGCCCTTGGTGTCTAGGGTGTCTAGGGTATCTAGGGTTCCCTTGGTGTCTAGGGTGTCCGGGGGGGTCTGGGGGGTCTAGGGTGTCTAGGTTGTCTGGGGTGTTTAGGGGGTCTGCTGTGGTGTCTAGTGTTTCTTGGGTGTCTTAGGGGTCAGGGGTGTTAAGCCTGCCTGGGGGATCTTGACCGGCCTGGAGGACTGGACCTGGCATGACTTGGAAGGATTACTCAGACTCCACCTGGTCGCCATAATAAATCCTGAGTTATTCAGATCACACAACCATCACCACCAGCACAGCCAAACAACCAGTAAAACCACAGCCACCAGCAAGATTGTTTTCATTTCCTACGGTGCCACCATTGTTCAAACCACTACCTTCAACCAGATGAGTTTATCTATGACAATAAGTGATGATATTAGGTAGGTAACTATTAAGTAAGTCAATTAAATAGTTAATACTCTATGTATTTAATACTATGTATTTATAGCAGGTAGGGCCATTCAAAGTGTAACACACACTAAACTCATCAGTCACAAACACACAAAAGTCAGGCACAAATGGAACCAGCACTTCAACACCTTAGCCAGGAGCAGCCCAGCATCAAACCAGCAACCCTCCAGACTTCCTGCTCCAGCTTCTGAGCTACTGTTTAGCATAATGTGGAGACCAACAGTGCATACCCCTTCACACTGCACTGCAATCTGTTTTAGGACAGGCATTGTGTTCAAGGTCACAGTCCACACAAATAAAAAAATATAAATTAGAACGCACGCACGCACACACACACACACACACACACACACACACACACACACACACACACACACACACACACACACACACACACACACACACACACACACACACACACACATACACACACACATAGACACACAAAACACTCATTCACACACATCCGGGATTAATAAACAAATTCATACAGATAGAAACGTTTTTTATCTTAAATGATTATTATCTTATCTAAGGCACAAGTTATCCTACTAATGCTTATTCGTTATTTCTGAGTCTCATACAGCGGTTATAAAGGAATCCAGTCATTAGGGAGCATCTTGCTCCAGGGTGCTCACAGGCAGGTAGAATATGACGAGGATAGCAGTATATTGTCACAGTCTAACTCTATCGCATGGCGAGGACCAACCCACCTCAGAACCAGCTTCATCACGTCAACAATGTAATGTGCAGTTAAACAGAGAATTTCACATTTTAGTTTCACCGTCACATTTTAGTTTTTCAGTTAGTAGTAATTGTATAGTAATCGTACCCCCAACATCCACACTCCTGCAGCCTGCCCCCCCCAACCAGACCGCCGCACCCTACCAGCATCAACCACCACTCCCAGACCCTCTCCTCCAGCAGCCTGACACCCCCACACCCTGCAGCGCTGCTTGGGTTTCTGCTCATCTGCATGGGGCCCTGGCGAGCCTCTGGTATCCACTGGCAGCCCACTAATGAGCCAGCGAGACGGGCAGATATGGTTTCACCTCCCCCTCCCCCTCCATCCACCCACCCCTTTTACTCTGGATCACTCCATCCCATCGATCCTGGGTTTACCCCTGTGAGTTACACACAAGCACACACACACAGACACATGCACACACACACACACACACACACACACACACACACACATGCACACACACACACGCACGCACGCACGCACGCACGCACGCACGCACGCACGCACGCACGCACGCACGCACGCACGCACGCACACACACAACACACACACACACACACACACACACACACACACACAGGCATGCACACTTGCAAGCACATGTGCACACACATATCTGCATCTCGTATTAGGATCGTAATAGGAGCAGGCACATGTGTGAGTATGCATGCATGTACAGGTAAGAACACAGAAGGTTGTGTGATCGAGACCAAACAAAAACACAAAAACAAACACACAACAACAAAGGTACATACACACACAGACTCTTAGGCATATACATTTATATGAACAAAGATACAAACACCCATAGACACACACACACACGCACACACACACACACTGACACAGAGACAAAGGTCTGGGAATTACAGGCTGGGTGTTGATGATCCAGCCACAGAGGCATGTGGAAAATAAGAGGAGAGGAGAGGAGGAGAAAAGGAGAGGAGAGTAGGGGAGGAGTGGAGGAGAGGAGAGGAAGAGAAAATGAGAAGAGGATGAGAGTAGGGGAGGAGGGGAGGAGAGGAGAGGAGGAGAGCAGGAGGAGAGGACGGGAGGAGAGGAGGAGAGGAGGAAAGGAGAGGAGGAGAGAAGGAAGGGAGGGAAGGATGAAAAGAGGAGAGGAGGAAGAGAGGAGTAGAGGAGAGGAGAGGATGGGATGATGGTAGGCGAGGAGGAGGAGAGGAGGGGAGAGGAAGATGAGGTGGAGAGGCAGTTGAGGAGGGAGAGGAGGAGGAGGCAAGGGGAGGAGAGGAGAAGGAGAGGAGGGGGAGGAAGAGGAGAGGATGGGAGGATAGTAGTAGAGGAGAGGAGAGGAGTGGTGATGAATCTGAGACGGTTCCACCCTTGTTTTGCTTGGTGGTATTGACCGGCCGAGCGGGATGTTGTCTGATAAGCAGGGCGTGTGTGTGTGTGTGTGTGTGTGTGTGTGTGTGTGTGTGTGTGTGTGTGTGTGTGTGTGTGTGTGTGTGTGTGTGTCTGTGTCTGTCTGTGTGTGTATTTTGTTTGTGTATGCTTTTGTTTAATGTATGTCTGTTTAATTAATGTGCGTATATTGGTGTGCATGTGTGTGTGTGTGTGTGTGTGTGTGTGTGTGTGTGTGTGTGTGTGTGTGTGTGTGTGTGTGTGTGTGTGTGAGTGAATGTTTCTCTGCATGCAAATATGTAATATTCGAATGCACGTGTCCGTGCAATTGTTTACACGTGTGTTCCAGTGAGTGCATGTGTTTATCTGTGTCTTTGTCAGTGTGTTTCCGTGTGTGTATGTGTTTATCCTTGTGTGTGTGTGTGTGTGTGTGTGTGTGTGTGTGTGTGTGTGTGTGTATGCGTTTATCCTTGTCTGTGTGTGTGGCCCTGAGATTGGCAGATAAGAGCACGGGAACATGGGGTGGGTGTCGCTGCGTATCTTGTTCTATCTGCTTGTACGGACGCCCAGCCTACCATCAGATAAGAACCTGACCACAAGGAACAGTTAACCCCCCCGAGCGGGGACTCTTCGACCGTGGGTCAGGACCCGGGCTGGAGGCCTGACACGGAACACTCTGAAAGAAATGGAGCACATCGGAACTGGTGATCCCCTGGTTGGTTCCAACTGACACACTGAAATGGTATTTTGGGGTCCCCAAAGGTTTCATGGCCCCCTGCCCAAGAGAACAGTGGGGCGGGGGGTCCCTTGGGAACACAGCAGACATGAGCACATTGCTCCCTGGGATGGGGGAACGATATCCGCAGTGGGGCTCTGAACACTGTTTAGATTTAGAGAGAGAGAGAAAGAGAGTGAGCGAGAGTCTTACAGGGTGTGCCCAGTAAATAATATTAAATGACTAAATTATCTTGTTTGAAAACTTCAGCCAACTGTCATTAATCAAAAGGGGAAGAACAGACAGAAACAGCTGATTAAAGTATCCTCGTACATAAAAATGTCTTCAAGCCATGTATCAAAGGCGTGTATTGTGAATTCAAAACACATAATTAAACTTCAAAGGAACGTAATGATTGTGCCAAATCAACTGCACCTAATGTGGTTATAGTTACAGAAAATACAGTGAAAGGAATGGAAAACTGGTACAGCATTCATCCATGTTTTCGACAGTTTTCTAGATGGAGATACAAGAAACTTATAGACAAGCTACATTTTTTTTAATTGCGACCATGCACTCAGCTGCAGTGTGATAAATGCATCATGAGAGAGTCCATACATGGAGAGTCCATACATGGACTCTCTCAGTATACTGACCTCTATTTTTTATTGGAGTGGTCATATTGAGTTTACTTGCTGTAACCTTCGGCAGTTGGTTCATAGGCAAAAACCCACTGAACTTATCGGAAAAATGTAGAGCCTAGAGAGCAAGAAAACAAGGGAGGGAGGGAGGGAGAGACAGACACGGAGGCAGAGGGAGATGCTGGACAAAAGGCTGTCCCTGAGAAGAGCCGAATGCATTGCGCGCCTATCCCTCCTCCCGCCCCTCCCCCTCCCACCACCCCTACACCAGCCAAACCCTCCAAGGATGATAGGGAGGGCTGTCAGCTAATAACTGGAGCGCTGTGGCGCCTGGACGCTTCCTCGTCTCAACAGATCCTCCTTCTACTCCTCCTCCTTCTTCTTCTTCTCCTTCCTTCTTCTTCTGCTGCTCCTTATACTCCTCTCCTTCTTCTCCTTCTTATTCTCCTCTTCTTCATCTTCCTCTTCTTCTTCTGCTTCTCCTTCTTCTCCTTCTACTACTCCTCTTCTTCTTAAGCCTTTTCTATTTGATGAAAGGTTACAAATTGCCAGTTTTTAAGGTTCAATGGTTAAAATCGGAAGATCGAATCGGCAGACAGTGACGGACTGGACGGTCTGGCATTTGGGCAGATGCCAGAAGGGCCGCGGCTTCTCGTGGGCCGTTTGGCTTCTCGTGGGCCGTTTGGCCTCTCGTGGGCCGTTTGGGCTGGCCAATCACGGAGCGGCATGCTTGTTGGGATCGCGCGGCCCCACCATCGCGATGGCGGCCCCGTCAACAATCGTGTCCGCGCGCAACCAACCCCCCCCGTCAACAATTACACCCGCGGCCGGTTATAATGCGCAAATGCCCAGGCCGTTTTTTGCTCCCAGTCCGTCACTGTCGGCAGACAATTGAAAATAATACAAGAAGAAAATATTGAATAAGAACTGATTCCTATTAAAATCCAACCTCTTTGGAGAACAACTGTCGGGGTAAACTGCAGAGTGTGTAGAGATGAAAACATAAATAATGCCAATAATAAACACCTAAGAAGAACATAAGCCTTATGACAATGATAAAAAAGGTGTCCTACAGTAGAGGCCATAGTTTAAGTTTAAGTTTAAGATTGCTCACTACTGATTACATAAAGCTTACCAAATAATGTTACAAATAATGGACACTCAAAGAGTAGGAAGCTTGGAGCAAAGACAAAATTCTAAGCTTGATAAACTGTATGAAGGACTTCAAACAGTTTCTAAGAGCGCCAGTTTGAGTGTGTCCGTGTGTGACGTCCAGACATTTTCGGAATATGACGAGAAGATGAGCGATGAAGGCTCATCATACGGTTGTTAGATGGCTCTTAGACAGTCATTAGTGATGTGGCTAACATGGCTATCATGGCAACCATCTTGGAGGTCCAAACCATTGTGCTTAGCTTAGACTTTACAGGGGAATGAATAGATTTCAAAACCAAACCACTTCAATTAACTCTGTTACATTTTCGTCCCTTCAGTGTAGGACATAAGGAATCAAAGTCAGAGGCTAGTACTAAGCACCCGAGACAAGAGAGAGGGGGCGGGGGGGTTCTTTAGTTTCCATTGGCAACGGTGAAGAATAGCTAATACTTGACAAACTATCTTGAGTTTCTTGACAGTTTATTGAGTTGGTCAAACCGTTTTAAAGAGAAGTTCTTCAAGGGCAAACATGGGGGCGGACAAGATGGAACTGGAGACTCTTGTAAGGGAATCCATTGTGTTTTAACTCCCTGCAAGAGCACTGAGGATAAGTAAAAGCCGATGACTGTAATACACAGAGTGCTCCCTTGCTCCAACATTGGTGCCCTATATATTTATCACTTAAAGCGGGAAAGCATTTTCTTGTACCTGGTCCAACACAGTTCGTCCCCACCTGCTCCATTTATTTAGCACTCTCTCTCTCTCTCTCTCTTTCTATCTCTCTCTCCCTCTCTCTCTCTTCCTCCTGCTTTCTTGCCATAGCACATGAACACAGAGTGGATTGGTTATTGTTTTAATTTATGTAATGAAGCCTACCACCTCTATGCCCCCCCGCCCCTCCTCCACTCCTCCACTGCCCCACCCTGTATTTCCTTTCATCCCATCATCTCTATCACTCACCCCACCTCCTCCTCTCCTCCTCTCCGACCCCATCATGGAAGCAAACATGCATATGATGCACACGTATGTATGTACAGCTTGGCACATGTATGTTGATTTCATTGATTATTTGCAGGCTATTAAATGAATGATAATAAGTGGATAAGACATAATTTATTTATATATAAATATACAAGGTGAGGGGTATTCAATAGAGTTATGTTGTTATGCTGACATCAACATATCTATTAATCATGGTTTAGAGACGCACATTCATCTCAAAATGAATACCATTTTGTTCTAATTAAATCTTACAGAGTGTAGCAGGTCCCCCCCCCCCAACACACACACACACACACACACACACACACACACACACACACACACACACACACACACACACACACACACACACACCTTTTCATATCTCGACCAATTTCGATGAGTCCTTTTTATATTCATATTAAATCATATTATCTTTGATGATGTATATATTCCAAATAGACCATAAACCCTTCAATAAAAACAGCTTGTTTACATCAGTTGAAAAATTAACCGTAATAGTGCTTTAAATCCAGAAAAAACACAGCTCCCCTGGTACTTGTACTTACTGTTTACGAGGACATTGACCCAGCGTTCAAAGTCCAATGTTGCGTCTATGTTTATATGTCCATGACGATGACCACATTGCTTCCCAGAAACACAGAATCCTCTTCACCTTTCAGGTTCAAGTTATGTGCGTGATTTGTGTGCACAAAAAAGTTTTTTATAGTGTGCAAGTAGTTTGTGCATGCAAGTGTTTAATGTGCACTCATAACAAACTATTAAACACTGGGTCAGTCTCAAATTTGTTCTTGTTGCGCAATAACCAATAACTAGCATTAGCATCAGGCTGGGAGCTAGCTAGCATTAGCCTTCTAATTCCAGCCACACACACACACACACACACACACACACACACACACACACACACACACACACACACACACACACACACACACACACAGGGATGGGGGGGCTATCCATCAAGCAGAATGGGGCCCTCTATGAATGGAGCCAGTTTTATACCCAGGGGCCACAGCGGCCACACAGGGTGCTCCACCCCATTACCCTGATGGTCAATCGGCCCACGAGGCAGGTTGTAATGTCCCGACCGCCATTACGGCTCAGGCGCTGAATCGTCGTTTTTGCCGCTGTTGACAGGGCTATCTGATGGCCTAATTACCCAGAGCTCCCTTCCCCTCTCCCCCTCTCTTCCTCACCCCTCTCCCCTCTCCCTCCTGGGCTTTGGAAGCTCCTTGGATGGGTTGGACATACAAGGAGTGCATTATTCACACACATAGTGTGGCTGAGTGAGAGGTCTTCAAACGGAACATCTAGGAGGTGGCTGGTTGTCTTCAGACAAACGTATCGTGGAGGACGCTTCAAAGTTTTAATGGGAGAATGGCTGAGATGAGATGAGCTATGTCACATCCCACCCCCCCTTGTTTTCACTCCCAGTCCTTGTGTTTCCCTGATTGTCCTCACTCACCTTAATTGGTTTCACCTGCGCCTCATCAACATTCCCCTCCTAGTGTATTTAGGCCACGTTTACATGACGACGGTCTGAACAGAAGACGCAAAAGTGGCGTCACGTCTTCAGTTTTTATTCCACGTTTAGACAAGCGTTTTCGGGAGGAAATCTGCATGCATACGGTGACGCAAAAGTGTGTGGAATTCGATTGGGTATGCATGCCAGGCGGCTAGGTGGTGCTGTGATACACTATCACACAACACCGCCATGTCTGAGCGCATGCGTAGAATCTTCCTTCTTCTCTTATCTGCGCCGCGAAAAACAAAACACCGCCGGTAATAAGAAGAATTTCGTCTGGTCAGACGAAGAAGTGGAATCATTGCTTCAGGTTACACTAGACTACATATACTGTACATTTCGTGGAAAGACTCCTGTAAGTTTATTAGAGCTGCCAGAGCAGCTTGAAGGTTCTACGCATGGAAATAATCCGACATGTTTGTTTATTTCCCTGTACTGGCGCATGTATGTGACGTAAATGCGTATGCGACATGAGCAGATCTGAGCAGAGTTTTGCGTGTTGGCAGTGTAGACGGAAACGCTACGGCGGAGCGTATTCCAAGTTTTCCACTCTGGAGGGTGGTTTCAGATTTTTGCATTTTTAAGCCCCAAAAACGCTGTCACCGTCTACACGAAAGGTACTTCAGATAAAATATTTTGTTGTTTTTACCCGCAAGCGTCCTCGTGTAAACGGGGCCTTAGTCAGCGTGTTTCCATTCCGCTGTGCCAGTTCATCTTTATTCTTTGCATCAAGCGGCCCGGCATTTTTCCAAGTAATATCTCGATTCTCGATTCACAAATCCTGATTCCTGCCTGTTGAACCCAGACTCCGCCTTTGCCTTCTCCCTGCCAGATTTTTGCCTGATCAACGACTGTTTTCCTGTATACCGAACAAAGTCCATTCTCTCTGCCTCCTGAGCTGTGCTTTTGGGTCCTTTGTCTCCTGTTGCTCACCCAGCTGTTACCAGCTATAGGTGAGCCATTTATGCGGCGGTGTTCTGTGGTCAGAGCATACATGTATGTTGACTTACATTTTTGGTTTTGCATAATTTAAAATTTGACTTAAATCATTTGTATTCCCAGATTCTTTAGGCACTTTGACTGTAACCGGCATATTATAATAAAATGAAAAACGTGCTTAGGAGTCTCCAGACTCTCCACAAAAGTTTGTAACGCTGATCAAAAGCATCTAAAATTATGTTATTCTGTCTTTGTTAATAGTCCATTGTCCAATCTACCGAGACAATTCAAACACAATCTCCTGCTCTATGACACACGCGTCTCTTTGGTGCAGTGGTATCATTTGGAAATAATGGGTAATTTCACAGTTAATTATGCTCTCATTTGTCCGTTGGTATTCAATTTGATTATGTTCTCATACATCTCCCAGATTGATGGGAATGTATAGGGTTAATTGCAATGGTAGCCTTTGAAATCTATTTAACCCCGTAATGTCAAAGATAAGCACAATGGTTAGGACATCAAGGGACAGAATCGCCAATGTGATGGGTAGCATTAACCACATCGCTAACTACCATCTTACTGCCATATGCTGACCTATCATCTTATCTCCATCTGTAAAATTCATGCAATAGCACACAGATACTCATTGAAACAAACCCATGAACACAAACACACACGTGCGCGCGCGCGCACACACACACACACACGCAAACAACTGAATATTCAATATTCAATATTTTCAACATTTTCCAAACTCAGTTTTAATTTGTCCTGTTGACAGACAGGAGGTAAAAGGACCACGTATTTTAAATCACCTGAATGACTAGTGTTGAGCAGTCTGCAGACATTTCATGTCCTGCAAGGCCAGCAGTACAGGTTGATTTCACCCCAATAGGAAATTAATGAGATATTTAAACAGCTGCCATGGCCTCCTATGAAAACACTTCCATCCCTTTATCAAGTCATATCTTGTCTCTTTATCTCTGTCTCCGTCCAGAGCTGTCTCTGTTTCTCATTTCTATCTTATTTATCTTTCCTCTCCACCTAGTTTTCCCTGCTCTCTCTCTCTCTTTCTGTCTCACTCTTTAGCACTCTCCCTCTATCAAAGTAATCCATATTGTCCCTTAAGCTCTTTACCTCTCTATCTCAACTTCTCCCATCTCTCTCTCTCTCTCTCTCTCTCTTTCTGTCGCTCTTTAGCGCTCTCCCTCTATCAAAGTAATCCATATTGCCCCTTTAGCTCTTTACAAACTTAACAAACCAACACTGATCCTTTCAAGGCTAAAGTGTGTGAGTGAGTAATTGTGTGTGTGTGTGTGTGGTGGCTTGCGTGCATGCATGCATGATTGTGAATGTGTGTGTCTTTGTAAGTGCAAGTGTCTTTTTGTGCGTGTGTGTGTGTATTTCTGCGTCTGTACGTTTGTTTGTGTGTGTGTGGGTGTGTGTGTGTGTGTGTGTGTGTGTGTGTGTGTGTGTGTGTGTGTACATGTACACATAAGCTTAGCCACGACCAAGCTTACCGAGGCTAACTTAAACGTTGCCAACGGTGTATTCTAGGACACTCAATGGTCGTTTTTTTGTGCTGGATATCGATCGTGGATCCTCGCTTTCAGAGAAAAATACAAACCTTTCACAGAGAGTTATAGGCTGTGTCCCAATTCAGGGGCTGCATCCTTCGAAGGACGCATTTGAAGACCGCTTACGTCACAGCGGCGCGTCAAGTGCTGTCCCATTTCGAAGGCTCCTTCAAATGCGGCTGAGATATGCAGCCTTTGTTTCCCGGATTTGGAAGGATCCACCGGGTGGATCCTTCATGGCCCAATGTATCCCAAGATTCATTGCGCGTTGGATTTTTTTTCAGGAATGGCGCGGAGAGAGCGGAAGCGGCAGCTGCAGCGAATACATATTTAATGACAAAACAGTAAAACCATTTTTTTTAATACAAAAGTAAGGTTGGGACCATTTTAAATATGTAACTTTATTGTCAAAGTTCAATGACATTAACACTAGACAAATAACGTTAAACTAATTAACGTTAAGCCAACGTCTTCTCTTCCTCTTCACCCGCCGGCTCCGGCGGTGAATCTTCTCCCACTCCTCCAATGAAAGATAAAACATAACAAATAAAATTATGATTTCTGGCTCCATATTTCTCCTCTGCTGTCCGGTTTGAACCGCAGCTGTCAGGGTTGCTAAGAGACAGGAGTGGCGCGTGGTCACGCAAGGTAAATGATGTTAACAGCTGGTTACGCAATCCGGAAATGCTCTGTAGGCTAGACCATCTCATTTAACAACGCTTGTTCGGCCTTCGGTGTGGCCTTTGCGGTCTACGAAGGCCACACCTTCATAGGCCGCATCCTTCAAAGAATGCACCCCCTGAATTGGGACACAGCCATAGCGTTAAAGCCAATACTTGGTTGCAGTTTTTGGTTTGCAGCTATCACGGAAGCTAACAAGATCATGTTCAAAGAAACAAAGAGATATCCAATGAATTGCTGCCCAATTGGGTCTATGCAAGTTCTATGCAAGTTCTATGCAGTTATTCTGAGAAAGAACCCTTGAGTTGATATATATATATATATATATATATATATATATATATAATATCTAATACTTATGGTTGATGCTACAGCATAGGGTTAGTAGAGTGACTTATTCCCCTATTTAACCACATTGACACTACTACAGCAATGGCTCATGTGACATAGTGGCCTCTACAGAAATCAAGTTTAACAACAGCACAGAAAAATATAACACTAAATGGTAACATGGGGTACATTGTAAATGCACCCCGATAGTTTGTTTTAACGACATAAAAGTATTTAAGTACAACATAAAAGTATGTAATACTGCTCCAAAAAAGTATATACATTTTTTTCTTGCCCTCTTGGGGGCTTGGGTCAGGGGGGTGTCATAAATATTTGGCCTGTTAAGCCCTTTGAGACTGTAATGGTGATTAAGGGGTATACAAATACAATTTAATTGAATTTAATTATTATTCTTTCACATATGCAAAATAGGTCTGAATATATATCATTCAGATCAGCTTTGGGGATTAAATCCTCTGTTGCCACTAATATCAGACACAGGCTTAGCCAGCATTTCAGGGGTTAAAATGTCTTCTAGTGTTGAGTCTTAGAGGACAAAACTGATCTGGGTGAACAAATCATCCAAACAAAACAACCAAAACAACCATTGCTAATATCATTTGGCAAAATTACTTTACTGATTCTGTGAAAGAACATTTAGCGTGAGTGCGCCTGCCACAAACGTCAACAATGACTAAAAAGCACTTAGGTCTTTTGTAATCAATGTGCATCTGCCAGTATGGAGTCTGTGGACAACATAACTGTGAAATGGCCCAAGACGTTTTAACCCCTGAAATTCTGATCGGGTCAGTTGTTAAATGACATGGATCTTCATAGACCATCCTGAATTTGGGTGGCACAACATGATTTAACCCCTAATTCACCACAATTCATTCAATATAGACGACATATCCAAAAGACAGAATCCAAACAAGGAACTGGGTTTTCAGAAATGAATTACTGTATAGACATGAAATCTGCTTTGGGCCATGCTAAAGTATCTTGAAAAACATTAGAGGTACATATTGACAACTAGGATGTTCGATGGCGACTACTTTCTGTCTTTAACCTAATCTAAATCAAAAATTTAGGCAATGCTGTAAATCCATTGGATTTACAGTAGGTGAGTATACAGGTACAGTATATTCATGTCACAAAACAACCCACCCTTTTAAAACAGATCTGAATACACCTGTAGAGAGACACTTGTTGTAGTCATAACACTGATATTGAACATAAAAATATATATTTTCCTAAATGTAAGGTTTTACGTGTATGCACAAGCATGTTTTTTGCATGTACAGGTGTTTGATGTGTGTGTGCATGCAAGTTCTGAGTGTGTGTAAGTGCTTCAATGATATTGTCCTAAACAGTCTCCCATACTTCTAGGGTCCTCTCACAACTCATAACAATGAAAGGACAAACAGCACCCCTAACTCTTAGAAATAGATCTTACCATCACACATACACACACACACACACACACACACACACACAATCTCACTTTCTGTCACACACTCACTCACACATGCATGCACGCACGCACGCGTGCCCACACAGACTCTCACTCTTTGTTGCACACAGCTTGCTCACACACACACACACACACACACACACACACACACACACACACACACTAATCCTCTTCTCTCTCAGAGGTGTCTGGTGACTGTTGAACACACTGATGGCAACTGTTGTCGAGCTCCTCCCTTAATTATGGAGAAGAGAGAGGGAGGGAGCGGGGAGAGGCAGGGAGAGAGAGAGGGATGGAGAGAAACACAGAGTGAAAGAGGGTTAAAAAGGGAAGGATAGAGAGTAACAAGGGAAGGGGAGATTGAATGAAATGGAGGGGGGGAGGAGAAAACAGAAAACGAGAAGGGAGAGTGGTAGTAAAATGGGAGAGAGGGAAGGCGTAAGATAAGACAATAAGACAATAACAAAGAAAGGTGTGCAATAGATACAATTAGATACAGAGAGAAAGTAGGGGGAAGGTAAAAACAAAGAGGAACAGATAGAGAGGAAGGATTAAAGAGATAAAGGGAAAGAGAAAGAGAGCAAGAGAGAGAGCAACAATTAGAGTGACAGAAAGCAAGGGAGACAGAGAGAGCGAGAAAGAGAGCGAGAGAAAGAGAGAAGAGAGGCATAGTAGAGCGAGGGGGGAGAGAGCAAAAATTAGAGAGTGAAAGAGCGAGAGAGAGTGACAGAGTAAAAGAGAGAGAGAGAGAGAGAGCAAGAGGGAGGGAGGGAAAGAAAGAGAGAGAGGGAGGGTAAGAAGTGAGGCTGCAGCCCACCAGCAGTCTCCCCAGAGGCCTGTATGCAGCCTGCCTTGCCTCTTCTGCTGCAGCTCAGTTCAGACCTGGCTCTCAAGCAGACCCTGAGCAGCCTGGACGCCCCCCGCCCCCCAATCTCGGTGCCCTCAGACCCTCAGAGAGCTAACTTCCCCACTGTAGTCTAAACCTGCATCTCTCTCAGCCTAGTCCCGCTGGTGACCAGACACCAGGCTACTACTGCAACAACTACAAACACCAGAACCAAGACCACAAGCAAGACCACAAGCGCCACTTGTTCCGAAGGCTGGAGTTGGAGGTGGAGGACTGTCGTTTGGGAGGTGCTGCTGTTTGTGCCATGCCTGATACTACAGCAGGCGGCCCCAGGATGGGGCCGAGGATGGGGACGGCGGCATGGGTGCTGACCCTGGTCCTGGTGAGCGTGGGCCCCCGGCCGGGCCTGGCGGGCTGCCCGGCGGCGTGCCGCTGCTCCTTCGCCATGCTGCAGTGCCTAGAGGCAGACGGCATCGCCAGCGTGCCCGCCCTGGCCCCACAGGAGAGCGAGAACGTCACCGAGATGTGAGTAGCCCCGCAGAGAGGTGTTTTCACGGCCGGCCGTCGGGGGATGTGTGGTCAGGTCGCTCACTTTAGCGACGTACGCGCTCTGCCCGCGTGGGAGCACTCAGGTAGTTTGTGTTGCGTTGTTTTGTTTGTTACTTGTTTTATTGCGTGAGTTAGTATTTGTGTTGTTTGGTGTGAGTTACAACTTATTTATTCTTTTGCGAGTCACCACTTGTGTTGTTTGGTGTGAGTCACCACTTGTGTTGTTTGGTGTGAATCACCACTTGTGTTGTTTGGTGTGAGTCACAACTTGTGTTGTTTGGTGTGAGTCGGTCCTCTGATTGTTTGGTATTAGCTAGTAATGTTGTTTGGATTGAGTTCGTTCTTCTATTTGTTTTGAGTCAGAACAGTATAGTTGCTGCTGTTGTGGTAGCTGTAGTTGTTGTGTGGAGTCAGTAATGCTGTGTGGTTTACCGGCATGTGCTTTGGATGTGAGTCATGTCTTGTTTGGAGTGTCATTAATTATCTGTGGTTAATACAAGTGCTGTTGTTTGGTTGGTGTGCATCCGATTTTGTTTGATGTGGGTCACTACTCTGTGATTCAAATAAGTAATTTTGGTTTGGTGTGAGTAATCTTCTCTATTGTTTATGTAAGTACTTTTGTTTGTCAGAACTTTCATTCGTTTGAATCAGAATTACTGTTTGATCTGAGGTACAATTTGCTTACAAAAGGTACTTCCTTTAAATTTTTTGGATGTAAATACAAAAAAAACTATACACCAGTACTTCTGTGCGGTTTAAAAAAGTACTCCTGTTGAGTGTACACCACTGCTTCTGTATGGTTTAATGAAGTACTTTTGATGGATGTAAGTCAGTACATGTGTTTGGTGTACACCAGTACTTCTGTTAGAAGTACGGTTTAAATACATACTTTTGGTAGGTGTCCTTTTGTGAGGTGTAAGTCAGTAAGCGAGTGTGGGTACCTCTGTTGCATTTAAACACCTTGGTGGCATTACCATGCCAGCGAGCGCTCGTGCTCAGCTTATCAATACAGTGTTTTACTGCTGCTGATCGGGGCTGGCTCAGAGTGGCTCATGGGACCTCTGTCTCTGATCCATGTGGCCAGGGGCTTTGCATCCCCGTATAAAGGTCCAGTCACTCACGCTAAGCATCTAGCTTAGCACCACCACAGTACTATTGTATAAAGAAGGACCCAGCAGTAAAATACCAATTGCTTTGGCAGAAACGGCACACGTATCTTTGAGGAAGTAAAACATCAGGTTAATCATTTTAAGTGATGATAAATCCATGGCATCAGGTTATAGTTCAGTATTTGCCATCATGAGAGCCATCAATAGCTTATTAGAAAATTGATTATGGATCGCTATATTTCATTTTAATCCAATTCATTCATAATTCAGTACGTTGAGCGAGTCTAGCGGGAGGCAGAGGATGTAGACCTACTGCATCCTATCATATCCTAGGGCTGAAGCATTCCTATGTGGTCGTATTATCTGTTTCATTTGAAAGGTTACATTTATATGCATGCTTATTTACTGAAGCACACAATTGGTCATTAAAAAAAATAATAATAATAAAAAAAAAATGTTGAGGATAATACTTTAATTTGATCTGACATCGATAACTTACAATCTCTCCGACATCAGATATTCCCTGAAAACTGACTGATGTCAAACTCTTTAAACGTTTCTAAATCAAAATTTGACAAATGGGTTATGCTTTTGGGTTTTTAATGAATAAATAACAAATGCAGAAAGGTATTTTTCAATTACCAAACATCTGCTATAATTTCCATTCCTACAAGTCTAGGAAGACCTGGTCAGCATGATCAGTCTCAGTCTGTTCTGAGCATATGTTAGTCCCCCCCCCCCCCAACCCAGAATTACTGGGGTCCCAATCTCCTCCAATTATAAACTCATGTTAAAAGTGCAGTTCTACCTGCCAATATTTGACAATTAACATCCTCGCTAGCAGCCAAACAACATAGTGGTACAAAAGTGTCCAGTTGCAGTAGTTGATTGCTTGTGACTTTTCTTCCAAGAAACATTTAATCACCAGACACACACAACCATGCAGGCCAGTGTGTGTGTGTGTGTGTGTGTGTGTGTGTGTGTGTGTGTGTGGTTTCAGTGCGCGTGCGTGTTTGTGCACAAATAGTGAATCAGTACACATCACCTGTTGTTGGTAATGGAAGCACTTAACTTGAGGAAAGCAAGGCATGTAAAACACTCGTTCCCAAAGGTGTTTAAATGAGGCAAGTTTAGCGTTTATACATCAACGTCAAATGTTCAGACTATGTGAATAAAGACCAGGGCTAGCTGTGATTGTCAAGTTCTTATGCAACTTGTCCACCACGAGAAAGAAAAGGAAAAGAAAATCCTAAATGTCACTCTCGCCTGCACAGCGTTTTTCTCCCCTCTCCGCCGTGCTGAACGGAGCAATTAGCCGCTAATAAAGGAGCAACAACATCTGTGGCAAATGACTCAAGTCAATTTCCTTCCATTCTCTCTGGCTCCTTTCAACAAAAGAACCCCCTTTATCCAGCAATTTCTCCCTCCCCTCCCCTGTCCAACACTCTTCCTCTCTGATACCGTTCCTCTCCACCCTCTCCTCTCTCCCTGACCCCCCACACACACCCAGCCATACTCCAGGTGTGTCCGCAACTTTTCTCAGAGAACCATTCAATCAATGTGCTCCTGAGGGAGCTTCTGTTTCCCGCCATGTGGGGGACGTGTGTGTGTGTATTGGCGGCCCACGGCGGGCCCATGGGCCTTACTCGCCATCTTGGCTCTCAACGGTAGCTGTGTGAAATACATAATTTGTCAAGAGTTATAAATGCAGATTTAAGAATTTCCAGCATCCCCCCCCACCACCACCACCCGGGAACAATAGATACAATAACCTACTTGGCTCTATCCAATAAGCATGGCTAATGGGGAATCCTGAGCCCACCGGCACGGTAACCACATTACTGCTGTAAGGGTCAATCCTAGCAGAGTACACATGTTTACCCTCTGTCAGCAACACAGTGTCTGGTTGTGTGTCAGCAACATACGCTGTCTGGCTGTCTTACTGTCTGTCTCCTGTTAGCAGCACATTGAATCTATCTATTTATCCATCCATCCATCTAGCCATCTATCCATCTATCTATCTATCTATTTCACTACTGCCTTCCCACCAATGTATCTCCTAATAAAATAAATGGCTCGATCTCCCCCTCTCTTGCTGCAACAGAGGGTCAGAATCTCTGTCTGGAAAAGCAGGCTGCTCAGCATGCATGGAGACAGACATGATCAGCCAGTCCTTTCAGAACTGTTTATGGAGCAGCATATACCTTGGCCCTGCCGCTGGGAGCTTAACAAACAGTGCCTACACTCTCTTCAATGTGGCTCCCTATGTTTTTACATAATTAGAGGAATTCAGATTGAATAGTGAGCAAAGTTTAGGACTGACGCTTCAATACTGTTAGCCTTGTGGAGATGCGTGATGTGGAAACATCCCGGTGCCTTGCTCATCACTCATCACTTGAATATTTTCACTTCAGTCACTTTCATCGGCTTGTGACCTCACAAATGGAGCTCACATTCCTTGTGCAAAAAAACATTTAGCATTAGGCACTTTTATCCAAAGAGACCTACAAGATAGGCTGAAAACAACTTTATGACTGTAACAATATAACCTTAGTTATAATAACTTTAAGGGTGCAAGTGCAAAAACATTTTACTACTCACTAATGCTCATTTACGTACATAAAGCTCTGAAAAACACTGAACTCCACCAGTGCAGTTAAGACTATAAGACAAGTAGAAGTACAGGGCATGGATGAGTTATCTGTCGTGTCTGCATAGCTCTGCAGGTAGATGTAGATGTAAAGTGACCCAGGAGGAGGTGGAAGTGTTTCCCGCTAGTCTGTCTGGCATCTCGCTAGGAAAAGGTTTTTCCAGCTCAGCCTCCCCACAGTTCATTAGGCCGGGACATGAGCTTTATTGCCGATCAGGTGGGAACACCTTGTTATTGATTAAGCTGTTTGTTGTAATCATATGATATTGTTGTGCTACGCACAGAACTATCTGTCTCCTGAAATCGTTGCTCCAATTGTTGCTTGGCAGGGCAAGATGGTGTCTGACAAGACTCTGGGTGTTTGAGTCCCAGCCAAAATGTTCTGGCTTCGTAATGACCAATCTTTTGTATTGACTGTCTAACCCCTCGCTGCTCCCTAATGACCTGTCTCTATATTCACTATCTTACCACCTGCTCTTTATTCAGTGTCTCACCCCTACCTGCTCCTTAAACATATGTCTCTGTATTCACTGTCCAACCCCTCCCTGATCCTTAAGGACCTGTTTCTGTACTGTCTAACCCCTTCCTTCTCCTTAATGACCTGTCGGTATTCACTGTCCAACTCCAGAATGAATCAAAGAATGGATGAATGTATGGATGGATGTTTAGATAGATAGAATGGATAGATGAATATGGATGGGTCAATGTCAAACTTATCCACACACCCTTTTTATTTTTCATTTCAGAGGTTTGCCCAAACCTTTGAAACATATTTCCAACACTCCTGTTTGGAGCTGTTTGTGTGCATCTTCCCTTTCCCACTGCAAGACTGTTGATTATTTCTTTGTACAGTAAATGCTGCAGAGGACAGCAAGTGGGAGGCCATGGTGTGTTTAATCATCAACAAACCCTCCTCTTCTCTGTTTGACCCAACAGATACATAGAATACCAAGCTCACCTGGAGAACATCACAGAGCTAGACCTAGTCTACTACCGGGAGCTGAAAAACCTGTGAGTAACCTTTCCAATCTGTTTGTACTAACCTGTTGATGTATATGTATACAGGTACTTTATGTAACATGTGAGGTGTTTGTTCTGTCTCCCCACACATTGGCCTGCCCATAGCATGTTGAATTAGAGGGAATCAAGGGAATCAAGCCCCACATGGCAGTATATTAAATACAAGAGTCAGAATGTTCTGTTCTCAATTTGTTCTCTTGATCCGTCCTCTGTTCAACAACATCACATGAATCTGTTCTCACCGGCTTCTCCCCTCTCTCACCCTTCCCTCTCTGGGCCATGCCTCTTAAAAGCTAGCTGTTGCTGTTTAGATTGCGTGAGATCATATCATTTCAGTGGTAAAAATTGAAAAGGTTAGGTCAGTTCTGCCAGCCTAGTGGTAGTGGAATGGAAAGTAATATATATATATATATATATATATATAAAATATAAGATAAGATCAAATGTAGGCCTGCTTTATAAATCCCAGATTGTAAATTAGGCAGAAAGTATTAAAAATAAATAATTTGTAAAATAATCAATATAAAAAAGAAGAAGAAGAAAAAAATATATATATCATATATAGGCCTATAGGCATATATAGCCTACTGAAACTATATGTAAATAATGTTGAAATAAATGTAAACGTAAAAAGTCACAGACAATGATCCTACTTGTACCTAAATAAAACCATGCATTGTGTGAAATAAGCTTCTTGGAGCATGGACTCTCAGTAGGCTACTCAAAGACACACAAACCAAAAAGCACAATATTTGCTCTGAGGTTAAGTGGAGTAAATCTATAAAGGACATACTTATAGTCCACCCTCATATTGTCCAATCAAATTGTTTCCCTTCAGAAGGCCATAGGGGTAATTAGAGACATATTATATACAATCGACTCTAATCCCCTCCACGCTTGTAGAAAAGACCTCCATACAAACCCTGCCTTTTGCCGATGTATTGTAATTTAAGGACATTATACCTCCTCATCACAATCGCTCAATATTTTTAAAGAAAATCTTAAAACATAGCTAGCCAGTTTAGCTTGTGATTCCCTGTGTATTTTGCTGTAATTGTAACAAATCAGTGTTCCAATTATTCATTTGATTCCCTTGTTAAGCACTGTTTTGCACAGAAAGCCATTTGATGTGATGAATAACATTGTTCCTCCTCCTCCACCTCCTGTAGCACGGTCACATTCTGTAAACTACGCCTCATTTCCCCCGGAGCCTTCCAGCACAACCCCAAGCTGCAGTATGTGTAAGTAGCTTGTGAATCAAACATAACTACACAAACACAACATCTTCCTATCATGAGCCCTCTCTGGAGGCAAAAGAGTCAAGTAGTGGTTAGGGGGTTTGCTCCCAGCCTAAAGGTTCTGGGTTCAAAGCCCCAACGTCCATATTAATAAAACAGCCATAGGATAAAAGCCTCTATGATGTTGTGAGTGCTGGCTAGGGAGGGGAAGGATTAGCCCTTTGTACCTGTCAATCAAATAGCCCATTATGCTGTTTGTACGTCGTTCTAATCTGGCAACTGAGTACAAAGAGAGTTCTGTCCCAAGCCGGGGAATGGCTTAGTTAGAAAGCAGTTCTAGCTAGTTTAGTTTCTCAACATCAGATCGTTTTGTTGTAAGTTTTTGCAATCTGTGGGCCTTGGGATATCGTTCAATCAGTCGGGAGACATGAATGTTGACAGTGCACACAAAGGCCGATCTTATAAGTTTGTTATGTTTGGACGTTTCATTAAGTACACCATCATCATCCCTCACCACTTGTTATGGTTTCCCCCAATGGACGTTTATCTGATAAACACATTGGCATCTGATCTGACATTCAAAAGGTGCTTTTTCACATTTTAATCAAAATCAATGTTCTAAAGCAAGACAGGACTATTCTTCAGACACCTGTCCGTCTTAAAGGTTAGGCTTTTTTAATTTTTTGGTCAACCCCAAGCCTACTTTCCAGTAGACAGCCAGCATATTGACAGTAGCCATGACAACTTGGTCTTTCATTTGGCGAGTAACTTACTCTTCTCTAAGACTCTTTAAATCTTAAATCCTTCACAACGTGGTTGCCACGTCCCCTTCACTGTAGGTGAAGGGGACAGAAATTTTCGGGGGTTGTGTGTTGAGGGGGACGAGGGGGGTGGGGGGGGTGAGAAATTCGAGACAGGCATTCAACAGTCACCTTTTACTCCCTCGCACAGGCGTATTATCGACAGCTGATGCATAATAAATACACTCCACTAAGGGTCCATTATCACTTAATCAATACCCGAGTGTGGGGATGGGGCGGTGAGGGGGTGAAGGTGGTGATGGTGTGGCGGGGGGAGACAGATGTGTCTCTTAGATTATCAAACAGCTCGGCCCGGTTGCTCCTGCTTGGGAAACCCACCCGCTTGTTTGCTCGCCCCTGTATTCATTTAGCAGACGCACCGTACAAACACACACACTATTCCCCCTTTCTTTGGCCTTGGGTCTAACCTCCATGTAACCAGCGCTGGAGGAACGGTAAGGGTATCATCCCGGCTTCTCCACCCTCTGCCCCCCCCCCCGCCCGCCCGCCCACCCCGCTGGTAATGGATCAGACCCCAACGGCCCCCACATCTGACATGAACTTTCGGAGGGCAAGGAAAACAAATGGTTGATCCTCGCCGGGTATCGGGTCGAACCCTGCCCGGCTCCATATGTATCGGCTTCCACGAGGGGCCCTCCCCTGCTGTCGCCTCCTGAGGCCTCTGAGGCTGGGGAGCCGTCCTCTGCCTACTGCTGCTGTCCTGCTGCTCTCCGGATGGAGAGGAATTAGAAAACGACATGCAGTGTGAATGCACTGTTATATATTCACAAAGCAGCAATTAAAAAACTGACTTTTTGAATTGTGAAAAATCGCCTTTTTCATTGTTTCCCGAGAAGCTTTGATCGACAACTCCCTGTTTGTTTCTTGAAAATTGATTCTGCTGTGAATTGATTTACTTTATCTCCATACAGATCGCACAACAGCAAAGAAATACATCAGAATCAAATCAGAAATAAATAATTAAGTAAAAAGATAAAATAAAATAAAAAACAAAATCCATCAGTTGACCAAGCTGCTCATCAGCGGTGAGGTGTTTTAAGCAGAGGTAATCATAGGGGGCGCGGTGATGAGCTCCTGCTGGGACCGTGAACGCCCCCTCCCCCCCTCCCCCCCGTGCTCTACGTGAAACATGGCAGCAGGGCTATTAGATGAGAGCCCGTTCAGAAGCTATTAACAGAGGGGTTTTTTTTTCGCAGGCTCACATTGTTCTGAAGCGAGCAGTTGAGTCTCAGTATTCCTACGTCTTTAATGAGGTCTATAGATGGAGCGATGGGGTTTTATTTATTTCTCCCTCTACAAGTCCAAGTGCTCTTTTTATTTTTCTTTACAAACTTTACTTTTGACTTTTCATTTAATGGAGAAAAAAAAGTTATATAAAGAGCTGGGTTTTAGGCTTATCGCAAAACTAGTGCAGCTGTATAGTACAACTACTATAACTATAATCGAGATGCAGAGTTTTTTCCTGTTTTTTTGAAAATCTAAGTGTATTTTTTTTCCACGTTTTACCATTTTACCTTCAGATCCAGATCTACTAAGGAAAAAGTAGTTTAGCAATTTAAATTAGTTAGAGTAAGTGTGTCTTTGTCACCCAACAAATGATGGAATCACATCCCTCCTATAGTCTAGACACACTATTTCATCTGGAAGTAGGCTAGATGCCACTGGCACACCAAAGCTCAAAGCTGTCTCTCATTGTTCTAAATCCCTTTACACACAGGTTTACTGTTCACATAAAGAGCAGGGAAACTTTTCCTCACCAGTCTTTACCAAATAAAAGACAGTTTGCCATGTTTCTCATATGTGGCGCTGCAACAATATTTGCATTCCAAAAACAGTTCAGGCTACTTAGTTGGTTGTCAGGGCTCATCATGTGCAATAATCACAAGGTTCAGGTCTGATTCAGCTTCTCGGAAACACAAACAAACAAGGACAAAAAACATTTCAGGGCTCTGTCCATCGAGTGGTGAAAGCATTTCAGTGAAAATATTTAATAAATCTGTTGTTGTCTTTGAAAGCAGCGCCAGGAATAGATTTCAAAGCTTGGTTCCACCTGAAGTTGTGAGGGTGCACTGAAGAACCGTTTCCGAGGTTCCGTGGTTTCTTTCCTGCTTTTTTCATTTGTATATTGTGTGTATTTTTGTTTTCATTGTGTGTATCTGCTTTGTTGAGAACAAGAGCCTCTACCTGGAACATCATGCAACTCCAGGCGAAGGATAGACCCACAGTTTGGCGGCCATTTTAACCCGGTTCTCCGTCTCTCTGTTGTCATAGAAACCTGGCGTCCAACGTCCTGGAGCACATCAGCTGGAGAGTGTTTCACTTTCTCCCTCTACTCAACCTGTGAGTCACCAAGTACTTTCAATCCACTCTCTATCACTAGCACTATCACCATCTCTATCCATCCACTCTCTATCACTAGCACCATCAACACTATCTCTATCCATCCACTCTCTATCACTAGCACCATCACCACTATCTCTATCCATCCACTCTCTATCACTAGCACTATCAACACTATCTCTATCCATCCACTCTCTATCACCATCTCTATCCATCCACTCTCTATCACTAGCACCATCACCACTATCTCTATCCATCCACTCTCTATCACTAGCACTATCAACACTATCTCTATCCATCCACTCTCTATCACTAGCACCATCAACACTATCTCTATCCATCCACTCTATCACTAGCACCATTAACACTATCTCTATCCATCCACTCTCTATCACTAGCACCATCACCACTATCTCTATCCATCCACTCTATCACTAGCACTATCACCGCTATCTCTATCCATCCACTCTCTATCACTAGCACTATCACCGCTATCTCTATCCAATATCCATAATCTATCCATATATTCACTATCTATCACTAGTACTATCTATCCACTATCTAGCACTACCACTATCCATCCATCCACTAAAGTAGGTACTATATATCCATTAATTATCACTAGTACTATCCATCAACTATCTATCATTAGTACTATCCATCAACTATCTATCACTAGTACTAGCCAGCCATCCACTATCTATTATTACTATCAATACACTATCTATCACTAGATCTATCCATCCACTATCTATCACTAGAATTATCCATCCCTGTGTGTCTGTGTATGTGTATGTTTGTGAGTGTGTGTGTGAGCAGTGCATGTGTTTTCTTTGGTTCATCACTGTTTGTGGAATCCTTCTTGTACCTTAAGTTCATACTCAGATGGATCCCTATTATTATTACTACACTATACTACAACAACACATCAACACATGCACGCTTCAAGTTTGAAACCACACAGGACCTCAACCAACAGGTCTGCTAATGCAGAACCAAACAACATACATCCCTCATTAGGGACACGCTCAGCCCTGTATTGCAGAGGCAGCAGAGCATGTGTACGCCCCTGGAGTCCCACTACGGAGGTAATGTCTTACAGTAGCAGCTGAACCAGGGAGACGGCATTAAAACCAAAGCAGAAAAGACACAAAGACCGCCTTTCAGAGCTTTATGGATGCTAATGGGATGAGTCAAAAAGGTTGATGGACTTCAAGTACCTGCTACAAAGAGCTGTTTTCCCCCCAAAATACCATCTTTAAATTACATACAAGAACTGGAGGTTTCCCGTGGCAACAAGCTGCCTCGCTGCTAAGCCGAAATACAAAATACAGTCATATATTTTTTCCCCTACAGAGTAGGTTAATTCTGAATTTGTATTGAAATAAATTTAATTTTTTAATTTTTTTAATTCAATCACAGTATCTAAAAAGTACTTAAGCCCTTTACAGTCTCCTTGTTATTTTCCAAATGTTCAAATCTATCCTGTGAAACGTAGTTTAAATGTACATTTCACCTGTGGTTGCACTATGCAACTTCTAATATATTAGATATTACACATGACTATTTCAAGTTCAAAGGGTCAAGAACTGGCCTTTTGATAGTTTTTCTAAAAATAACTACATTTACAAAAAATAATAATTGTATGCTTTCATGGTTCTGAGCCTTGTAAGTCACCACGGATAATCTACATGGCTGAATTACTTAATCTACAGAGACGATGTCAATTCAATATTAATGAATGTAATGGTGTATACAGTACATGAATATATATTCCTGAAGGCCATTCTATTCCTGGTCCACTACTCAGAGTGCTGAGGGACAACCCCCTGGTGTGCTCCTGTGAAATCCATTGGCTGCAGCATTGGGAACGCAGTGGGCGGGGCGACCCCGACAACCAACCAATGACCTGCTTCTCCTTTGGACAGGAAGTACCTCTGAACATCCTGCCTATGGACAACTGCTGTGAGTGCAGCTCATGGTTAAGAGATGTTTTTCATACCAATGCTGCGAGGTCTAGTGTAGTTAGAGGGGGGGGGGATTTTATGTCATTCAATCTGGAGCGCAGGTCTGCTATGGAGGAGTATGTTGAATGGTTTATGGCTCAACGTTATAAAATAGATGTTCTGTGTCAGAAATGCATCTTATACATTCATCAACTTTTTATTTTTATTATTTATATATAATTTGAATCATACATAGGACATGGGGATACATTTAATTGTGAAATGGAAGTAAATCCTTAATTGAGGGTTGATAAATTGCCTAATTAATTCCCTCAGATCAAGCCCTGATTTGATTAAAATTGTTTTATTAAAAGATTGAATTGGTATTATATTCAAGGGATATGACAAGATATTTGTCAATTTGCGATTGCCTTTCATAGCCAGATTCAGAAGTGTTTTTTTTATTTCATCATTGAGCATAATTTCATCATTAATTCATCATTGAGCATCCAGAAGGGGAGTTTGCTGGGTTTGGCTTCGACACACAGAATCTGGTACTATATTTTGGGCAGTGTGATTATCAGGCTACTGTGATGCAGCCTGACAGGTTACCCTCAATGTAGACCACCCAGCCAGCAGAAGCTGACACTATTGTTGTGCCAGCAGTGCTTCACAGATCAAAAAGCCTCATAATTACAGCACTGAAAATAGTGCCAAATTATCAGTGTGTTTGTGGAAAAACTACAATCTTTTGTTGTTACTGGCACTTGTTTTGAATAATAAACTTAGTGTATTCTCCCAACATGAACAGGAGCTAGGCTGCTGTAACTCAATGCAGAGTTAGCGGCTAACAAAAAGCAAATGCTAACCCAGCAAACTCCCCCTCTGGATGCACAATGATAAATTTGGAATCAAACAACTGGTCTTCTGGGTAAGACTAATTCCGGATAGCTATTAATCTGCACTCAAAACTCATTCTACGGTGGCAAGATGGAGGATTCAGAAGACGACTTGTAGACGAAGAAATGTATTTCTACAGTTCTACAGTATAGGTTTGATTTTAAACCTTTACAGAAACTATGTTTAAGGACTTTGCTGTCAAGACAGGATGTTGTCGCTTGTCTTCCCAATGGCACGGCTACATTTTCCAGACATTGAACTTTTGGTCGAATTGGTCGAAGCAAATTTCGAACACTCAGCACAGATTTGTTCTTGACACCATCAGACATTAGATGTTTCTATTAGTGACAAGGTTAAGACAGGCAAACGGCAATTTAAAGATATCTCTGCATTATTCCTTTAATAATGTTGTATCTCTCTCTCTCTCTCTCTCTCTAGCTCTTCCGGAAGTGACCATCCTCCCGTCCGCCACTAAGATCGAGGAAGGAGGCAACCTGATGTTTGAGTGTCATGTGAGCGGGACCCCGCCCCCTGTGGCGAGCTGGCGTACAGAGAGGCTGTATTCCCGCCATGTGGTCGAGGTATGCCACACAACACACCAAGGCGCCGTTGGTCGTCCAGGGTGGAATTAATGTTTAGAACATTAAGATAAGAATAAGATAAGATAAGTTCCCCAACACAAAAAAATGAAAACAGCTGATAACTTTGACAGTTAATTTACTTTACTTACTTACTTAAAAAAATATATTTGAATACATTTATTTGAACTTGAGGTATGTATTTTGTAAATATGAATAAATATATTTCAGGTATTTCTAAGAAATACATTTAGTATATTTTAATAAATACATTAGGTCCTATTCTCTATCTTTTTGAAATAACAGTATTTCTGACCGACAACAACTGTGTTCAATTTGCAGTCGATTTTCAGTCTGCGCACTCCACCATTCAGACCTCAACACAACACCTTCAGCAACAAATATAGAAGTATAATAACAAAAAAATCTCCTTCTAACACTCCCACCCTCCCTTCCCCTCCAAATCCTTTCTCTGCACTTGCTGCATCCTGTGGAGAAAACTCCTCCACCTCATTCACCTCCACCTCCTCCTCTTCCTCCCTCTCCTCCATGCCCTCATCCTCCACCTCCTCTTCCCCCCTCTCCTCCATGCCCTCACCCTCCACGTCCTCCACCTCTTCCTCCCTCTCCTCCATGCCCTCACCCTCCACCTGCTCTTCCTCCCTCGCTACCCCTTTCCCTCCTCCACCTCCTCATCCTCCTCCCCGAATTCAGAGGAGACTCATGGGCTCCACCCTGGAGCTGGTGCTGCAGCTCCTGGAGGTCTCCTCCAAAGACAACCTCCACAATCTGACGTGCGAGGCGGAGAACCAAGCTGGGCCGGGAGAGGACATGGTGCAGCTGGACATCGAGTGTAAGTGGCCCCCGTAGCACAGGAGCCGGTGAAGGGTCTGGGGGGGTCACCGGGTCAGTGGGGAGGGGGGGGTGGGGATGCATGAGGGGCTGTCAAGCTTAATGGAGGTGAGGGCGAGAGCACACTGTGCCTCATCTCTGTGTTGCAGGCAAGGTAGACAGCAGCATAAAGGGAAAAGCTCTCCATGTTGAATTTCTGTTCAAACAGGCTGCTAAAAATAATAAGCGCAGTGTTCCCAGCCAACCTTTTAAGAGTAGTTTTGTTTTGGGGGGGGGGGGGGCTGCCACTCAAGGCTGGGTGAACCAGCGCAGTGGACAGCGCACTCCTGTGTCAATCGAGGTCGGCTCTCCATTCGTGCCGAGGCACACGGAGAGAACCACAAAAGAGAAGGGAGAACCACCCCGACCCTACTCCCTGTTCCCGGACAGCCTCCCCTCACCTCCAGGGTCGGGCCCTGTACTTATGATTACAGCGTTCACTCGACCCGGGGGACTTCAGCGATGCTGTTGTCTACTTTGCGACGCCGCTAATGCATGCTGGAAATTGAACAACACCCAGTGACAGGCCCCAGCGGACCCCCCCAACCCCCCCCCCCCCCCCCACACACACACACACACACACACAAGCACCACTGCAGGATGCATTAGCGATACATTACTGAAAATATTGCCAAAACAATATCGTACATCACCACCATCAACTCAGTGACGGTCATTAGAAGACAAAGCCCCCCCCCCAAAAAAAGGAGTCCGGGGTAACCAATAAACAGGAGCCAATGGCACGGGTATCAGGGGACGGATAATAACTGCCCGGGAAAATAGGGGACTAGATAACCCGCACGCTAAGATCTCATTTGAGCTCGGCGCTAATGGATCCTTACCCGCGAGTCCGGAAAACCGCTTCATCCACGCTGATTGGCGGGCGGTAAGTGCGTTAGTGCGTGTGCTAATCCATCCACATCGGCCCTCCACGGCTGAGGGACGCTCGTTAACCGCCAGCCCTTTAATTAGGCTTAATTAGCTCGTTCAACAGTCAGTGTTTACAGCGCTGAGGCTACAGTGGCTCCCATTACCCCCCCCCCCCCGTTCTGCTCGCCGCAGTTGGTGCGGAAAAACCTGCCATTGCTCTGACATCTCCTTTCAACATACAAGAGAAAAAATAAATATGAAAGATGCCTGGGTGAACCACTTGGAACATAATAACTTTTTTTCATTTTAAGCCCCTTCATATGCTTGAGGACTGCCTACTGCTACTAGTAAATCACTGTTCTTTAATGCTTTTGCTACTTTTTTGATGCTTTGAATATGTTTGCTTCCGACATACCATGGTTTTTCTTATTCACACCAGCCAAGAACACACCAAGAAATCCCCAGTTATTTATCCCCAAGAAACTAATTTCCCCTTACTGTGAACAGTTTGTTTTCAGTGAGTGATTAATTGAACTATCTACTAAGTAATCCATTTGTCTGGCGTTTGGCCATGAGCAGAACTCGATGGATGTCGTCTTTGTCAATATTGTTATTCACCATTTGTAAATTCTATATATTGCTTCCGTAAAATTCGCCCCTAAAAGCCCCTCACTCTCGGGGTATAGGTAGCCTAATTGCTACCGTAAGTGCAGTCGGGCTGGCTAAACAAAGGTTAGCTTAATGCCATCATCAGCAGAGCTCCTTTTCTCTCTGCACGGGCAGAATTTACCCCTGCTCTTAACAAAAGCGACCGGTGGAGGAGACACGGGAGATGGCTCAGGTTTGTCCTTAGCCCAGCAGATTCCCACCGCAGGGTCAGGGGTTAAGAGAGGCTGATTTGCGAGGGTCTCCTCACCCCTCCTCCATCTTGGCTCTAAACGAGGCCATTTCCTGTAGCATCAGGTCCAAAGCTGCTTCCAGGTAGTGGTCTTGTGGTCAGGAGCGATAAGGAGGACCAGGATGTATTATTCATGGCGGGTCAGTACAGTTACAGATGGAAGAACATTGACTGGGGGAAATTCCGCCGGATCCTATGGCTGCTATGGGCCTGTGACATAATGTTGAACATGCTTAAAGTGCACATGCAGCAGAAAAGGAAGAAAAAACATGTGTGGGTCAGTGATTTGGAAGTGGTTTTCTGCTTAGTCTAGGTCGCTAGTGCTCTTTGGTTATTACAGCTGAGCTCAAATTACTGTATTATGTAAATGTACTTTTATATGTAGCACGATTTAGGATCGGAAAGTTAGGACCGAAAATCATTTACAATTTTCAGAGACACACACAGACACACACACACATCCAGAGTCTCCTCATTTTTGCCACTAACTTCCCCCATTAGAGAACTATGCTGCTAAGTGCCTTGCATCCTGGCTCACAAGGGAATTGCACCAACATCCTTTTTCAAACTTGCTTGTCCTCTTACTCTAAATGGTCTTCTCTGGCTCTAGCAGTGGCGAAGGTTGCTTGGCAACCAGAGTGGTTGCTGGTTCAACTCCCTTAGCCAGCCTCTTTTGGCAAAGTGTTTTTGAGAAAGGGACCTGATGAACGGAAGAGCATCTTCTCTCTTCGACCGGGAGTGAAATAGACTGTAGAAGGGGCTAGCAAAGCACTTGATGAATACAATCTATTTCACTCAGAGACAGAGAGGTCCTCGCCAGTTCCGGACGCCAGTTCCGGACGCCAGTTCCGGACGCCAGTTCCGAACGCCAGTTCCGGACGCCAGTTCCGGCGAAGATGCTTTGAGAGGACCCTGTCCCTCCAGAGGAACACAGAGGAACTTAATGTTAAAGGATCTCTTCTGCTCCAAGTCTAACCCCTCTCCTCCCCCATACAGTCCCGGTAAGCATCCTGTTCCTGCGAGAGGCTGAGCAGCAGCACCACTGGTGCTTCCCCTTCGCCGTGGATGGTAACCCAGAGCCCACCATTGAATGGCTGTACAACGGACATGCGCTCACCGAGACCAGGTACACCTACACCCAGTTGATCCCCGACACGGACGACGGCTCCGTCAAGCATGGCTGCCTGTTCCTCAACAAGCCAACCCACCTGAACAATGGTGTGTACACCATGGTGGTCCACAACCGACTGGGCAGCGACCAGGCCAACGCCACCGGGCTCTTCATGGACAACCCCTTCCCGGCCTCCGACCCCGAGGGCATTATTCCCGGTGAGTGGTCGCTCTGCAGGAGGAGAATGCACTAAGGTGTATTTTAGGGGCAGGGGATGGACGTAGACAGTTTTTATGGTCGGTTTGCTGGAAGGGGTTGAAGTACATACACCTGTTGCATGGACCTGCAACCCTAGTATGGGATGCAAGTTGACGGGGGAGGTGTGGGGCAGTGCAGAATATTCATACTGAAATGTCTAATAGATAAAGGCCTGTGATGGCATCCTAGTATACCACTTCTGATATTTTCCATGGAAACTTATTGAAGTATTTTTACTCCCACCATTCCTTTCAGTGTCTACCTGACCTCCATTCTATGCAGAAATGCAATGAGTTTGCAGCATTTTATACTGATAAAATTTAAGGCATCAGACACGGCATAAATGTCTCCACTTTAAACAAAAATGTTGGACTACCACCCTGTTCAGGCAAAAGTAACGTGGCAATAACATGCTTTAATGTCTTTGAGAATGTTTTTGACTGCCTAGCAACAGACATATTGCAAATAGTTAACAACTCTCTCCAATCAGGCAATTTTCCAAAAGCCTTGAAAACTGCAGTTATTAAACCCCTTTTAAAAAAGCGGAGCCTAGATGCCTCTATTATTAACAACTACAGACCAATGTCAAATCTACCCTTCATAAGTAAAATCATTGAGAAAGTTGTCCTCCAGCAACTCAGTGACTTCCTGGCATCAACTGGTTGCTTTGACACCTTCCAATCAGGATTTCGACCCCTTCACAGCACCGAGACTGCCCTTATTAAAGTTGTAAACGACATCCGTCTTAACACAGACTCTGGCAAAATCTCAATACTAATGCTACTAGACCTCAGTGCTGCATTCGACACTGTAGACCATACAATACCTTTGGACAGATTAGAAAACTGGGTGGGCTTTCAGGCTTAAATTGGTTTAGGTCCTACCTACAAAATAGGAACTACTTTGTTTCCATTGGTGACTTTGTTTCAGAATCAACAAACGTGGAGTCCCACAAGGTTTGATCTTAGGACCCTCTCTATTCAACATCTACATGCTCCCACTAGGGCAAATCATGCAAAATAACAATATTGACCATCATTGCTATGCTGATGACATGCAAATCTATGTATCGCTATCACCAAATGACTATCAGCCCATAGATCTGTTGTGCCAGTGCATTGAGCAAGTCAAAGACTGGATGTGCCGAAACTTCTACTAACTAAACTAAATGAGGACAAAACCGAGATAATAGTATTTGGTGCTAAAACGGAAAGGCTTAAAGTAACCCAACACCTTCACTCTCTGTCCATGAAAACCTCGATCAAAGCCAGAAATCTAGGGGTTATCATGGATTCAGATTTACATTTAGACAGTCACATCAAATCAGTGACAAAATCTGCATATTATCACCTTAAAAACGTAGCAAGACTTAGAGGGCTCATGTCCACCGAAGACTTACAAAAACTTGTACATGCCTTTATCACTAGTAAGCTTGATTACTGCAATGGTCTCCTTACAGGTCTCCCAAAAAAACCTCTAAGACAACTACAGCTTGTTCAGAATGCTGCTGCTAGAGTTCTGACAAAGATCAAAACATTTGAACATATTACACCAATTCTTAAATTGTTACATTGGCTCCCTGTATGTCAGAGAATTGATTTTAAAATCATGTTGCTAACCTATAAATCCCTACATGGTTTAGGGCCAAGATATTTAACTGATATGCTTCCATTACATAAGCCTTCTAGACGACTAAGATCTTCTGAGACCAATCTGTTAATTATCCCCAGAGTCAACACGAAACATGAGAAAGCAGGATTTAGTTACTATGCAACAAATAGCTGGAATAAACTCCCTGAGGATTTAAGACTTGGCCCAAGTCTAATTTTATTACTAACTTTGCCTTTATTATCAATTTTTACCATGTTCTGATACCAGAGAGACTGGGTTAGAGTCCTAGAATCGGGTTTGATTCCCAGAGAAAGTTGCCTTGCCTTGCCTTATCATAGATATATATACTGACTACATATCGCGTTCGGCTTCTAAGCATGCGTCAACAATGCCGCCATCTTGCCGCGGGGTAACCACCCACCTGAATGCATGAACGTCGATGGGGCAGAGGTCCTTTTCCTGTCTAAATCACTCTAAACATACATACACATGTCTGACATAGGTCAGACGTGTAATGATAGGAAAAAATATAGATATTTTTTTAATTTATTTTTACTAGCATTACCACAAACACACGTTTGACCCGACCCGATTGAAGATTTCCTTAAAAAAGGGCGTTTTAGAGTGATTTTGACTGGGAAAGGACTTCTGTCCCATCGACATTCATTCATTCAGGTGGGTGGTTACCCCGCGGCAAGATGGCGGCGGCATTGACGTATATGTACCACTGAACAGCGCAGCTCAGGCGATATCTAGTCAGTATATATATCTATGTTGCCTTATGGCCCTGTATTTATGTACCGCTCATTCAAATGTGTTTTTGTGTTCCCTCTCCCTGCATGCTAGTCTTTAACATGGATCCAAGTAAGACCCATTTTACCTTCGCTGAAAAATACAAACTTTTTGTTCTGTTAACAGTCAGCATTCTCTTTCTGTCTGCTTGTGAAAGACGTGGGTTGTATTGAAGGGATCTTCTTCTTTATGTTGTTTAGTTTCTACCAACGCATCCAACAAGCCTGTCACAGAGAGCAAGGAGAGTCGCCTGTTTGTGGTAAGTCTGGTGAAACGCCTGCAGTCCTCTCTGTGTCCGTCGCCTCCTCCTATGCTGAGGCAAAGATAGTATACTACAAAGATGACCCATCTAAACAAGATATTGTTTAGAAAATATTGAGCAAATAATTATATTTCAAAGTTGATATTTTTAAGCAGATATGATATTCAAAAAATCAAGCACATGCAAAACATTCCAAAGATGACGTCTTGAATAAAAGATAGTAAATTGGCAAAGTAGACACACTTTGATGCAATTGTTTCCTATTTGAACAGATCTCCGTGGCGGTGGGCCTTGCTGTGTTCGCGTGTGCTTTCCTCCTCGTCATGCTCGTGGTGATCAATCGATGCGGACAGCACTCAAAGTTTGGCATTCACCGTACGTTGGCATGCCACTCATTCAAAGTCCAACAGCCAGAATGTTCCTTTGTTATGGCATTCATTAAAACCCTTCTGTTTAGCAGAGCATCACTGTTTTTTGGTTTACTTCACTCTACTTTTAATAGTATGCTTTTATTCTTTTGAATAGTTATAATTAAAATAATAGTACTATTTAATATGGTGATAATGACACTATATATGCAATATATTATATTATATATCCATATTTTTGTACATAGATTATTACAATTGGGTAGCTGAGACAAAATTCTGTGCAATTCCAGGGAAACAAGATTTAGGACAAATAAATATATAAACATCCATAAATAAATATGAAAACATCTATTCTTCACTCTTAAAAATGCACCATGAGGAACAGATCCACAAAATGTATTCAAGTGTTTTGGATTGACAATACAGCAGGACAAAAACTCACTCTCAACCTGACGCCTGCACTGGGCTCTCTCTGAAAACCCCAGTGTCCAACTGTGCTGAGAGCAGACACCGGCAAATAATAGTTATATTTTTTCCTCTAGTCACTTCTTAGATTGCCCAGGATTCAGTGGGGACCATTTTGAGGGTCTCTGGGCGCATATTGCAGAGGAGGCCCACTCATACAGGCTTTCCACTAGGCTGTAACTTTGCACGCTGTGAGCCCTGCTGTCGGCAGGTCTTAAGTGCCTTAATTACTGCATGCACAAGTAAACGGCGTCAGAAACCCACCCCTAGCCAGGGCCACTCTGGCTGCACTGTGGTCCATTAAAGAAGATGGATGGATGCATGGATGGATTGATGGAGGTCTGGCTATAGGTCCTCCTGAATACCCCCACCCACCGCCACCACCAACCCACCGACTGTTGCCGCCACCCCCACCCCTCCCCACCCCCACTCCTATACACCTCTCACAAAGAGCCTAAGTGGGCCTGATTGCCTAAGTGGACCCCCTCCTCTCTCCACTCCTCCATGGCTTTTTCCTTGCCCTCCCTCTCTCATTCATTCTCACTCTCTCTCTCTCTCTCTTTGTCTCTCTCTCTCACCCACTCTCTCTCACCCTCTCTGTGTCTCTCTCTCTCTCTCTCTCTCTCTCTCTCTCTCTCTCTCTCTCTCTCTCTCTCTCTCTCTCTCTCTCTTGTTCCATTCTCTGGAGCTGGGTTTGGACTCTCTGGGTTCTGTGGTTTTTCCATGCTAAGTGAGGTCTTACAATTTGGAGCTTTTAATACTGCAGCCTCGGGCCGCTCAGCGATCAGCCTCCTGCCACGGTCGTTTGGACCTGTTTTGCTCAATGGTGCTTGATTTCTGCATTGTTGATGATGGTCATTATTACTGTCTGTCATCATCTGTCGCCATGGGATCAAGGAAATGTCGCCAGGGAGTAGATGGGTGAGATGGTAGTTTCATAAATGGCCTCTGGATTGCCTCGTTTGACCAACAATGCAATCATAAACGGCCCGAGAACTGATCATGAGCACTTCTCCTCTTCATAGCTATGAAAGTAAATGCATCTTTATAGCCTTCCGTGCCTTCCGTGTCCGCAGGCTCCTCGGTCCTGGGCACTGAGGATGACCTGGCGCTGTCGCTGCGCTTCATGAACTTTGGGACCAACCCGCCCTGCACCGAGGATGACTCGGGCCTCTCCAGCTTCGTGGAAAACCCTCAGTACTTCTGTGGCATCATCAAGGACAAAGACATGTGTGAGTTCACAAGAGCCGCCAGTCCCAATCATCTCTCCCTTAGCGCCACACATGGTCCCCCCACCCCGCCACTGTGTGTCCATTCAGCCGTCTAAAAACGGCGTTGGCTGAGTGTTAGCCGAGTGCTCCAGGGTGAAGTGGAGGTAACAAGCTCATAGTGGAGTTAGAAACACAACAGCATCACACCACCCTTAACACGACCCGCCGTACCCGTTGTATTTACCCCAGGTAGAAACCTGCTGCTAATTATAGTGGAGGTAAAAGTACAACACACACCAGATCACACTGGGCGGCTGTATAGCGCAGGAGGTAGAGTGGGTCCTCTTAGCTGAGTGTTGAGGTGTCCATGAGCAAGGCACCTAACGCTAAATGCTCCCGACGAGCTGGCTGTCGCCTTGCATGGCTTGACTCTGCCGTCGGTGTGTGAATGTGTGCACGGCGGTTGAATGTGAGGCAATATTGTAAAGCGCTTTGGATAAGCGCTATATAATTGCACCATTTACACTGCACTTTACATTATCTATGCTAATGAGCCGAAACCGTTGTCTTGGTTGGAAAGGTGTCCAGAACATCAAGAGGCAGGACATTGTGCTGAAGTGGGAGCTCGGCGAGGGAGCGTTTGGCAAGGTGTACCTGGCCGAGTGTGCCAACCTCAGCCCCGACAGCGACAAGATGCTGGTAGCCATCAAGGTGTGTACATGGGATTGGTGTCTGGCCACACCAACATTTAATCATGAAAAGAAATTGAACTATGACCCTTTAAATAACCTTTGAAAATGTAAAGTGGTTTAAGGTCTAAGGGATTGCTCTATGAAAATTTAGGAATACCTAATTAATTGTATGGTTGTGTGTTTTATTCAATGTAAAAACTATGAATGGAAGCAAATCTGAGGAAGGGAAGGGAGATATCTTGTTGGGTTTCTTGTTTTCCTTCTGGGATCATGGGCATTTTCATTGCTGTATTTAACAATGAATAGCTATTAGCTCATAGTTATTCTCGCTAATTCTCGAATGTGGCTTTCAGCGTGTTAACCAGAAGTGCTTCAGAGAATCAAATGTATTCATCATTTGTCAACTTCAGTTGCACTTAGTAATACAGTCCCAGACAATGTTCATAATTGGCTGCATGAACTCATTCCACCCGGCTTCCTCCCGCTCGCAGACGCTGAAAGACGCCAACGAGTCGACCAGGCAGGACTTCCAGAGGGAGGCGGAGCTGCTGACGGTGCTTCAGCACCAGCACATTGTGCGTTTCTACGGCGTGTGCACGGACGGAGAGCCCCTGGCCATGGTGTTTGAGTACATGCGGCATGGAGACCTCAACCGCTTCCTCAGGTAAAGACCTCCAAACCGTCAGGCTCTGACCGGTGTTCAGAGCAGACAAATACGGACAGGACACTTTGTTTCACCAAACTATTGTCAGCGGGGAAACCAATTACGTATTTGAGTTTGGTCAAGCATGGAGCAGAAACATTACAGTCATTAATAAAAAGATAATGCTCACGCTCAAAAGATGTAGATGCAGCTCTGATGGACAACCACACTGTGATGTTGCTATTAAAAAAATCTTTGTAGAGCTAACCTTACAGATTTATGGTGAAAATAAGTGCAATGAAAAGGTATTCATTGCAAAATATAGTATAAAACACAGGTTCATGTTTTTTAAGAGTTAATTTAAGTAAAGACTTATTTTATTTGTAAAGCTCTTAATCACAGTCACAGGCACAATGTTTTATGACCCCACTCTAAAGGGCCTGTGGAAAACTCCACAATCCCAAGGGAAGAAACCGTGAGAAGGAACAGAGGTGGGTCACGGCTAGTTTAGTTACTAGCCGTGACCCATCGGTAATCGTCATTGCCCCTGAAACATTATGCATAGTATTAATTTTCGACTGTATTCTGCGTTCCTCATATTACCTGTGAAACATTGTTGATAAATCATGAAGGAACCTGAGGGAAGATTAGCGGAAAGGGTCCTCGACCAGATGCTCCTGACCTCCCAGGTCCTCAGAGATTAGAGTACGAGAGTATGAGTCCTACCTGCCCTTCAGTCTTCCTCATTCTCAGAGTTTACCATCTGCTCCCATCCCAGAGGCTGCTTGATGATGAGTAGATAATGTCCACATAATTCTGTGCAATATGTCTGGCTAATGCTCCCATTCAACCCCAAAATCTATCATTCCCCCCCATTGCCAGAAGCCCAACGGAGGCTCCAGATATGAAGACGTATTTAGATTAACTTGGGAACACCTGGGTAGAAAACGCCCCCAAAATGGCAGAGACAGACATAGTGGGCGGACTAAAATCGCATTTCCACAAGGCAGTATTGGCAAAAGGTCTCATTGGCTCACAGGGCAGCTGCTCTCCCTCCCTGCCACCTGCCTTTTAAACTAATACTGACACAACTTCCTTTGTGAGGAGGTTGGGGGGATGGAGCAAAGGGTGGGTGGGGTGTCCCGCCATGGGTGGAGGAGAGTGGACGATTAGGATGGATGAAGACATATTAGGCTCATTTACGGCGCCAAAGCTCCCAAGCAAGGAGTGCGTGTTTCTTTATTTCTTCATGGCATTCAAGGACAACTGTGGAAGTCTGGAGAAACACACTGGAGAAGTACTTCTCCTCAATTGCATTATTGCTAATCAATTGAGGGCGTATTACAAGCTGTACGTCTCCTGTCATTTGGTTCTTTGTTAGAGGGGTGGATGATGATGGTGTAGAGCTGTAATGGTTTCAAGATCTCATATATGTCCAATCTGCTAATTGGAAAGGCCAGAGGTCAGAGTTGTGTTAGGTCACCCACAGTTACCGTTCACCCAAGGACCAATCAGAGATGGTCAGCAGGTCTTGTCAAAAGCAATAGCACAGAATGGCTGATCATTACTATCATTATCATTATCATTTTTTTTTATAACCTCTCTGAATCAATGTAGACTCCAGACAACTATGAAGGGACAAGACTTTATTTTACTAATATTATGATGGATTGAAAAAAAAATATTGAATCACCTTCATGTGCTGGCATTTTAAGTGCACTCAATTATTTGTGCGGTGAATGACAAACACCCTCCATGGTGTAAGAGTGCTCAGACCTCAACTGGAGCAGGCTAGTCTAGTGTTTAGACCTTACCCCCCACCTGCTCCTTAATGACACTCACATAGCACTCGATAGAAAGAGCCTGCTAAATACCTAAATAGTGACAATAATGAACAGTCGTGCGCTCCCTCCACCTTGAGCAAGCAGGTGGCTTGCTTCACCTTGCAAGCAGGTGGCTTGCTCCACCTTGAGCAAGCAGGTGGCTTGCTCAAGGTGGAGGGAGCGCACGACTGTTCATCCACCCTACTGTTCACCCTCCTACCTAAGACACATGTTGCCATTCAGATGTCATCAATGACATTAAACCTCACTGTCAGAACAAAAACCTCCTCTGCCCAGGGCCCACGGTCCGGACGCCCGCATCCTGGAGGAGGTTAAGATGCCCCCACTGGGCCAACTGACTGTCCCTCAGATGCTGCACATCGCGGGGCAGATCGCCTCGGGCATGGTGTACCTGGCCTCCCTGCACTTTGTCCACAGAGACCTGGCCACACGCAACTGTCTGGTTGGCGAGGGGCTGGTGGTGAAGATCGGGGACTTTGGCATGTCACGTGACATCTACAGCACAGACTACTACCGGGTCAGTGGCTCTTCAGTGCCTCTCTCTCTCTCTCTCTCTCTCTCTCTCTCTCTCTCTCTCTCTCTCTCGCTCTCCCTTTGTCAATATCTCTCGTTCATGCCATCTCTCGTTCTCTCTATTATCTCCCTCCCCCTTTATCTACATCCTTTATCTGAATCTGCATCCATCCGTCAGTCTTTCCATCTACATGAGATGCATCAATAATTATATAATTAACTGACACTCAAACACCATCATCAAAATATATAAATTAACCAATCACAATGCTGCTTCCTGCTCAGGTGGGTGGGCGGACCATGTTGCCCATTCGCTGGATGCCCCCGGAGAGCATCATGTACAGGAAGTTCACCACCGAGAGTGACATCTGGAGTTTTGGCGTGGTGCTCTGGGAGATCTTCACCTACGGCAAGCAGCCCTGGTACCAGCTGTCCAACAGTGAGGTGGGTCTACTGGGAGGACCAGGTGGAGGGGTGGGTCTACTGGGAGGACCAGGGTGAAGGGGTGGGTCTACTGGGAGGACCAGGGTGAAGGGGTGGGTCTACTGGGAGGACCAGGGTGGAGGGTGGAGGGGTGGGTCTACTGGGAGGACCAGGTGGAAGGGTGGGTCTACTGGGAGGACCAGGTGGAAGGGTGGGTCTACTGGGGGGACCAGGGTGGAGGGGTGGGTCTACTGGGAGGACCAGGTGGAGGGCTGGGTCTACTGGGAGGACCAGGTGGAGGGGTGGGTCAACTGGGGGGACCAGGGTGGAGGGCTGGGTCTACTGGGAGGACCAGGGTGGAGGGGTGGGTCTACTGGGAGGACCAGGGCGGAGGGGTGGGTCTACTGGGGGGACCAGGGTGGAGGGTGGAGGGGTGGGTCTACTGGGAGGACCAGGGCGGAGGGGTGTGTAGGAGGACCCAGCAGCCCTGGGATAGGCCGTGGAGGATAGGGACCAGGATGTAACACCAGACAGGTGTAACCACAGTAACAGCAGAAACATCCTGTTTACTGACGTTATTCAACTCTATTCATGTTAATATCAATCATTAATGAGGAAAATAATTAATAATTTCATATTAAAGATGTATGAAAGTATGTCTGTCAGACTAACTTAAATATGTATAGAACTTATATATATATATCTATAATATATAAGAGTTTGGCATAATTTATATGTTTTTAGGGGTAGGCTGGTAATGACCGTGATGGCGTATGTGTGGAGGCGTTGTGTTCTTCATAAGCTGCCAAGAGCTTCAGAGAGAAATTGTAACCACTCTTGGATAAATTTAGGAAACACTCACATGTAATATGGCTGTGATTAGGTCCTTTTAAGTCTATAAATGATTAAACCCCAGGTAGCTGAAATAATGGATAATAAACACTCTACCGTCAGTTTAACAATTACACAAACACACGACTTTTGATCTATAGTTCATAGCGGTGTTGGACAATATTGAACAAAATTTAACTTGGTTTGTAAGCTCATGTCTGCAGTAATTTAACATTTATTCATGCCGATATCAAAAAAAGCTCACACTAAAAAGGTTTGTGTCCCTTTAAAGTTCTCCTTTAAATTCCCCTATAAATTAAAGGTTTGATCTTGCATCAGTCAGTCAGCCTGAATACTACAATACCTTTGATAGTTCCTTTACAATAAAGCAATAGTTCCTCCCACTAAAGCCAATCAAATCTTGAGTGGTGAGATTTGATTACGTCTGTTTTGTCCCACCCACACATCCTGCCTTTTTCTTTTTTTTTACATAACCCAGATGCAAACAAATCACTTTCAGACACATCAAATCACACTACTGTGACTGCCTCTGCAAGAACACAAGTTATGACCACCTCATAGGAACGGAACACGGCTTGCATCTGGAATTTTTTGAAAAGCTTCATACTCGCATTCAGGGCTGCCAACCAAGTATTGTAAAGAAATGCAAACAGAACACAGTGCAGTCCTTTAAGGCTGTGATAAGGGGCCAACAATGTTGAAAGATTCTCATCTACATTTGATGAGCTGTAGTTTGAAGCGACCACAATGAATGGATCAGTCACCACTTTACTCAGAAAAACTGTTTGAGTAATGCACAGCACAATCAAATACAATAGGGTTAGGGTTAGGACTAACCCTATTCCCACTATTTTGAAGATGTGTGCATTGTAATGCAACCGTCAGCCGAGGCTACAAACAGTCGAATCATCTCAAACATTGACTCCCAGACCCTTGAATTTCAATGAAGGAGGCCGATATCAAGTTTAGAAATTTGAAAAGGCTAGACCTATATAAAAAGTGAATTTAGGGTTGTCAGTAGGCCTACAGCATAAACATATATCAGACTAAAAATAGATGAAATCCACAAAAATAAAAAGGTGATACAATGTTATGATCAGAAAATAGTATTGTAGTACTTGAATTGAAAATATTTGAAAAAAAAAACCTTCATATTATCCTATTCTCCAAAAGCTCCTAGAAGTTCTTGCAGCACATGCTTGCTGTGTTTGAGTGTTGCTCAGACCTTGCAGGTGTGTGAGATCAGCTTCAGTGATGTGTGGAGGGTGTGGCTGTAACTGAGAGGTTATGATTAGCTAATATTCACCTACAAGAACCATTTAAGGCAGGATTACCTGGACCTCATTTCATATCATTTGATGTTGAATTGAGATATTAAGATGTACTGTAGAGCTTTCAGTTTGCCACACTGTTTTATCTGGTTTCAACCACTTTATACTGCTTTAAGCATTTGATCATCAGCCAACCCTCTATACATCTATACATATATTATATTTCATTAAACGACAATTGAGATTGAGATAATTATGAAAATGATATTTTCATAATTATAAAATGATTATGAAAATAATCATTTTATAATTTTATAGCTATCATAGCTATCATATAAAATGATAGCTATATATATATATATATATATATATATATATAGCTATCATTTTCATTGTACATTTAACTTTTCTTAACTCACTTTGGATAAAAGCTAAAGTAAATAGCATGTTGACTGTAATATAACAGCAGACTGACTCAGTCAATTATGTTTTTTTTTAATAGTTTTGAGCATTCATCATTCCATCACAGATATGAGAGAGGACATGTGTGTGTGTGTGTGTGTGTGTGTGTGTGTGTGTGTGTGTGTGTGTGTGTGTGTGTGTGTGTGTGTGTGTGTGTGTGCGTGTGTGTGTGTGTGTGTGTGTGCGTGTGTGTATATATATATTAAGGGCTCTTCAGAGCTCGATAAGCTCTCTGATTGGTCGATAAGTTGGTAGTTATTAAGAATGGTGGAGCAGTGCTTTATGCTAACTCACTCTGAACCAGGAGTCTGTTGTGACCACAACTGGAGCATTAAGGCGTCCTGGCCTCTCTCCTTTCAGGAGGCGGTAGATCACTTTCCTATTCACTCGATCCTAATCTCATTGGATGTCATCTTCGCCCCCTGGCCAATGAGGTTTAACCTCGTTAACGCCATCCATGCATCCCATCCAAATAAGTGATGGTGCTATTATCAGCCCATACACATAACAAATGGGAGTCATAAATCAGACCAAAAAATCCACTGGCCTGCCCGGCGGCCGCTGCCTTTTTTGGGTCTGGTATTGACTGTCTGGAGCTGAGAGACTGACTGGAGGACACAGCGACCCGGGGAAAGGTCACTTGTATGGGATGGGAGTAGGCCAGGGGTCAGGTCCAATAGGTCAAATGGAGTGACACACTGGGGCACACATGCAGACAAGCACGCACACACACATGCACAAGCACGCACACACACACAAGAACATATACACTGACAATGATTTATTTACAGAAAAGCAAAATGCGACAAGGGACCATAATAAAGACAGACCTCTGTTTGACTAGAATATGAAGTCCTAACTTGTTCGTTGGTTTTGACTTTATTTCACTAATCCCTTTGACGTATTTTCTCAAATGGAATTAATTTCAATGTCAGTGGTAACAAATGTGTTCTTTATGCCTAATGCACTATAATATTTGTCTCTTTGTTTGTTTCTCCACCCCCTCCTTCTGATTTACTCTCTCTTTGTCTCTCTGTCTCTATGTCTCTCTCTCTCTCTCTCTCTCTCTCTCTCTCTCTCTCTCTCTCTCTCTCTCTCTCTCTCTCTCTCTCTCTCTCTCTCTCTCTCTCTCTATATATATATATATATCTGTCTCGCTCTCCCTCCCTCCCCTAGGCAATCGAGTGCATCACCCAGGGTCGGGAGCTGGAGAGGCCCCGGACGTGTCCTAAGGAGGTCCACCTCCTGATGCAGGGCTGCTGGCAGCGGGAGCCCCAACAGAGGCTGGTCATCAAGGACATCCACAGCCGCCTGCTCGCCCTGGTCAAGAACCCCCCCCTATACCTCGACATCTTGGGATAGAGAGGGTGGGTCAGAGAGGGTGGGTCGGAGGGGGTGGAGGGCGGGGAAGAGGAAGATGGAAGAGGGGGGATAAGTTCAGAGGGTAAGCTGGGGGAGAGGGGGGAGATGGAGCTTTTGGTTCTGAGAAAGATATTGGGATAAGGTGTGGGGGGGGGGGGGTGGTCGGAGGGAGTTATTTGTGAAGAAGGCCCTATACCTGTATGGATCCTGGGATACAGAGGGAGGCTGGGAGGGTATAGAGGACGGAGGGAGAGGGCATCGGTTCAGAGGAAGGAAGAGGGGACAGGGGGGGGGTTGTTTATTGAAGGCTGTAAGATGTAACGTTGTTTTGATTTGATTGAATGTCATCAAAACCGTATGTCACATGGTGACAGTAGAGTTCAATTCCCTCCTTGAACATCCACGTAACCGCAAGGAAGGGTTCATAGGATCTATCCAGTGGCTCTGTGTTAGTTCTTCGTACATTAGCATCCCTTGGTGGATGAGGAGGAGCAGGCCACGGTCCCAAGATGGTTGGACGTCAGGGGGCTCAAACCCGAGGGGAGAGAGAGCCGTCTGAACAGGGACTCAGACGTCTGACGAGATGGACCATTATAAGTCTGTGATGACAAGAGTGGGCCCTTCAGCGAGGCACACGCCTGGTTGCATGCACCACGGGCTCCCACCGACTGGCTAGAAGATCATTTTTGTATGAACTTAGAATATATATACGTATATATATATGGGATATATATATAGTATTTGTGAGATGTTTGAATGAATCATAGGTTGGCGTCTGTACTTTAGCATTCATTTGAAGGAAGAAGTGGCACTCCTCTGTGCATACTGCATCAAATATAATGTTGTATTATCATATTTGTGATTTCTTTTTTAACAATCCCAGACAAAATGTTTCCTCTCAGCATCGATTCAGGTGTTCTACACTTATAGCTACAGCCCACTGTTGCCTGTTTCAATACCTGTATGAACGGGAAAAAATAAGGGGAAAAGGACAATAATCATAATTGGTTCGATTATGGTTCAATGCATAGCCTGGCCTATCAGTCTGGCTTTGGCTGTCTGACTCAGCGATAAGCTTTTGTACATATTGTCCCTGTTTCCAATGCTAGTATCCTGACCTCGGACACAAAGCACTGTATTGAAATCCAGTAAGATGATGAATGTGTTTGTGTGTGTGTGTGTGTGTGTGTGTGTGTGTGTGTGTGTGTGTGTGTGTGTGTGTGTGTGTGTGTATGTGTGTGTGTGTGTGTGTGTGTGTGTGTTCAAATCTTTGTATGTAGGATGTGTGAATGTCTCTGTATGGGGGATGTGTGTGTGTCTTCATGTGAGATGTTTGTGTGTTAATATATGTATACTGGATGTGTGAATGTCTCTGTATGGGGGTTGTGAGTGTTACTTTATGTGTGTGTGTGTGTGTGTGTGTGTGTGTGTGTGAGTGTCCGTACGTGCGTGCATGTGTGCGTGCGTGTGTGTGTCCGTGTGTGTCTATATAAGGTGTGCGTGTGTGTGTGCGCGTGCGTACGTGTGTGTGTGCATGCGTCTGTGTGTGACTACATATGGTGTGTGTGTGCGTGTGTGTGTGCATGCATGTGTGTTTATGAAGGACACAGTGGACACAGTGTCATGTTTGGTAACAGATGGAGGTGGATGTCCAGGAACAAAGTGCTGCTGGCAGATGGTTCTGGAAACACAGACAGCGCGGCCGCTTGACCGCTGCACACCACAGTGTGAGACCAAATACAAGGCTCTGCCTTTAAGGATTCATCCTCATTTACTTATCAAAGCGCTTGTTCGAAGAGAAATGCATTTTTTCCTGTGGAACCACTTGTGATGCCTTGAAGTGTAAATACTCTCTGTAAATATATGATGTATTCATGTCAAAAGAAATGTCTCGTTACCCCTGCCACTTTGTATAATGTCTTCGCTCAAATAAAAAAGCAAACTATATATATATATGTTTAAATCGTATGTCCCGTTCATATTTCACTTTCATCCCTCAGACAATCAAAGGGTTCAAGCAAACATGAACCTTGGTTGTATATGAGCCGCATTAAACATTTCTAAAGTTATGATTTGAAAAAAAAATTATAATAATGGATAATAAAATATTTCATATGTTTATAATGTTTCATAATGTTTCATATTTCGTCATGTTGTTCCTAAAAAATTATCGAGAGAAAAAAAATAGGGGAAAACAACCATCTCTACAGCAGCTAACTTCTGTCCTGTCTCCACGCAATCCCTCTCCTGGGAGTGGTAATGGGTTGTGAGTAATGCTATCATCACCCCCCCCCCCCCCCCCACACACACACACACACACACACATACATACACATAAACACACACATACATACACACGCACACACCTCTCTCCACCACCCCGTTCACTCGCTCTCTCTCGCTGTCCTCCTTAATTTTCTCTACATTTCCTCCTGTTTGTGCTGTCTCCTGTTCTCTCTTGTCCTCTCGCTCCTTCATTTTCTCATGTATCTTCTCTCTCTCTCACTCTTTTTCTTTCAGTCCCTCGTTCGGCCCCATCTCTCTCTCGATCTCAGATTTAACGAGGAGAGTAGTGTCTTGGCTCCTTTGTGAGGCGGCAACCAGGTACAAGGCCAGGGAGAATAAGTTGCTTCACTTGCCATAGTACACACTGCAAAACTTTTTTTTTTTCTGTTGTATGGTTGCGCGCGCGTGTGTGTGTGTGTCTGTGTGTGTGGTCGTGTCTGATAGTATCTCCTATACAAAAGGTGATGTTCTAATTTAGATGAGGGACATAGGGTCGTGTTGATATATGCAGACCTCATTCGCATGTTTAATCCATTCATGTTTAATCCATTCATTTCCCAGTTTAAATGCGTGAAAAGAAAGAATTAATCATTTTATTTGCCACTAATCTCCGAGAAAATGCAGTATGTTGATATGATTTTAATTAAGAATGTAATGTTATATTGATTATGATTATTAAGATTGCGACCATTGTACGAAACAGGTCGTGTTTAGCCTATAATCCCTCCCGCGTTCGGCCAATCACATCGACAACACGCATCACAATGTCTTATATTAAATACATCTCCTTAAATAAGTGATTAGCAGGTAATCATTGCTTTGTGTCAGTATTTACGAGCCATAAGCATAAGTGTATACAGCGTAGCCTATATATCTATATATATCTTCATATTGATTAACGAGAGAAACACCTCATAACAGATACTCTTCTGCCCCCTTCAGGTCACGTTGAGAAACACAATATCACACATACACACAAATGGGGTGAGTAATTTTTAATCATATCAGTCTCCAGACCATTAATATAAAAATTATTATTCCGATTTTGTAGAAACAAGGATAACAGTCTTACAGTTTATGGTGGGCCTTTTTGTTTTTGGAACATTTTCAACCATTGTTTGTTATAAGAAATGTTTATGTAAAGTATCTAGGCACATTATCAACAGCAATTTCACATTCATCCCTCAGTACTGAATGTCATACATATACAAGAGGATGTTACACATAATATGTGTGTGTGTGTGTGTGTGTGTGTGTGTGTGTGTGTGTGTGTGTGTGTGTGTTCTATGTCTAGGTGATACATCATACACTATGCTCTCTAACCCTCATGAACAACCGACTTCAAACCTTCAACAGAATCAGTTCCTTATCGGACCAACATATCACTTACAAGTTCGCTCTCACAGGAAGACCCTCCTCACATACTGAGCTTCTACACAAAACCACAAAGACTGTGTGTTGTGAGTATGCTAGTGTACAAAGAGATGTTTAGGTGCTATACTGTGATGTTAAGGGGTCAATATTTTATTACCTAGGGGAAAATACATATGTTTTTATAAAGATATCTTTAAAAATCTGATGTTTAACACTCAGAGTTAAACTGGATGTCGATAAGTGGATCCATATTTAAAAGGGATGCAAGGACTAGTCAAGCCCACACCTGGTGGTAATGTAATGGGGTGGTCCTTTAAATGATGATCAAACTCCAATCAGCTCTGTGAGGGGTATCTAGATGTGAAGAACAATGCAGGCGTCCATGGGTCTCTGTGCTGCTAAGTGCTTTAATACTCGTTGAAGGGTTTCATTAAAAGAGGCACAGTACATTCAACCCTCAGCCAGCAGAGCTCAACATCACATTAAGACAACATTTCTTTTCACAATGTTTCCCATTTTGGTCATAAAAAGAGACTATACTCTAAATACATATGAAGTTATACAGGATATACACCAGCAATACATATAAATAGTGTCAAATACTCAATAGCAATAAGAGATGGCACAGGATCTTTAGACAAAATGTAAACAGTACAACAATACGAAAACCACAGTGAAGGGTACTTAGTCAAAAACCTGCAATGACCACCAAAAAACTGTGATACCCCAAAGCCACGAAAGGTTGGTTAGCAAATGATCCACCTCAACGTGCCAAATTCTAATTTTCAGTCCACTTGACACACATTAAAGCAGCATTTTCCCTCCCCGGTGACCTTTTACGCCAAAAACTCTCGACGAAGCAGAGAGAAGGAGACACATTTGAACATAGAAAAAGCACAACGTTGCCATGGAAACATAACTTACTGCTTTAATCATGGGTCTCTTAACTACAATTATTATATATTTTTTTACTTGAGGAGGTAGAAGCTTGGGCTTCATAGCAAGACAGCCAATCAGAGCGAAGCACATGTGGACAGGGAAATCAATTTGAGTATGTGCAGAGTGGAATCAATACAAGTATAAATATATGTATTGGGGACAGGGAAATCGAACCTGCATTGTATTATGTAGATGTCAATCAGATTGCTAATGCTGCTCAGAACTTAATCAACTGACAGCACTAAACAATTCTGCTGAAATGTAGATAGAAAAATATAACACTGTTACCCTTAATATTAAAATACGCACCATGTTTTCCTTGGCCCAGAGTAAGCAAAACGGCACACTTTAAATGTTAGTTAAATAAATCCCTGCTAATCCCTAATTAATGACTTTCTCCCCCAGTGGGAGTGTTAGCCATGTGGCCCACTGGGACCTACTGTGAATGCTGAAAGCTCGGTGGACACTTCCAGAACAAGTATTTTCTGAGGTTTCTTACGTTAGTATGAGAACGCTTCATTTAACCCAGAGGCTTCCAAATACAAGGAGACCAAGATGGCGGCGGTACGTCTGTGAATCTCACGTGAACACGTGTCATAAGCCCTGGGTCTTCAGCTTTACACATAAAACAACAAACAAACAAAACATGGAAGCTTCATTTGACATGTCTTTGTACTTCCACAAACACAACAAGATATCTTGAGTATTTAAAATAGACAATGTTACAAGGTCAGGTTGTACCACCTACATCCTGCCGTTATGTTACAATATTTAGAGTCGCTTATCCCATGTGAGATGGGCGGGGTCTACTCATTGTGGGCGGGGTCTTCTCCATGTGTCGCCGCCCCCCTGCAGCGCCCCCTTAGGTGGGGCTTCCAGAAGAGGGGGGCGCTGAACACAGCGATGATGCCCAGGTTGAGGACCACGCCGGCGGCCAGCGCCCCCACCGTGCCCAGGAAGGTGGGCATCGCACCCTGGCTCACGAACCACGCCCGCCGTGACACCATGTCCGCCAGCACCCCCTCCATCTGGAAGTGGGTGCCCACCACCGCACACACGTGGAACAGCTGGTGGCTGTGGCCTGGGGTAGGGGGGAGAAGGGGGTCACATGGGAGGGTTAGACGTCAGAGGCTCGCTGCTCTTGAGGGTGCCAGAGAATACCGTGTGACCGCATGGGTCACCTGGCATAAAAACATTCTTTGAGTCAAGCTACGAAAGCTCAGGCCAACCAAGTCGCACTGCAAATACCGAAACAATAGAGAAGACGTCAAAACATTTGAGGAAACTTCATCAAAAAAAAAAGTTTTTCTAGTTTATACATCTTTATATTAGAAATGGATAAATTTAGAGATGTATAAACAAAACAAAAAATGTTATTCCCATAGCTGCATAAACATGACAAAAACACTCCACACTTTGGTTTCTTTTGCTGGAGATGTGGAGGAGGAGGTGGGAGAATATTTACCGAAGTAGTCGAAGCGTCCTGGGGCCAGCCGCTCTGGGAAGTGTGAGGCGAACAAGAAGCAGGTGAGGACGGCGAAGAGGAGGTGGTAACTGTGGTTGACCAGGGCCTCACTGGGCCCACAGCTCCCCCAGCAACACAGGAGGAGCTACAGCAGGACACACACACACACACACACACACACACACACACACACACACACAATTATTGAGGAGTACTCAAAACCAACAAAAACGAAACAAATGCATAAAATGCATAATAACAAAAAATAGTCTGAACCGAATAAAAAAAAGAAAAAAAAAAGTGAAGAGAACATTTAACTATTAGGCAAATTATTGCTTCAGGTTAAACCAAGGCTCTGTTTATAGGTTTGTTACTCTGCAATCTTTTGAAAGTATTAATCTGAACACTGATCTTACATAACCGTACAAACACCCAGGCCAGTCCCAATTAATGAGCTGAGGCCAAAGAACAGGTTGAGTCCACACTTTGTTCTAGATTTGTTTAAGATAAGTACATATTTGAACACAAGGAAAAACATTCAGTCAACAAAAGTCCCAAGCAAACAGCTCCCAATTATTTATTTTTAATCCACATTTCATTTTAATTGCAATCCAGATAGATATGAGTGATTTTTAAATTTCCCATAGAAGGAAGAGAATGGCTATAAAAAAAAAGCAAAAAAAAAGAGAGAACAAAAACATTGGGATTAATATGCAATTTGATGAAATGAAATGAATGAAATTAGAGGAAACTAGAGAAAACTGACACAACAAACTAATCCACCTCTTAATCCATGACAGCCAACATAAGTAAACCAGGTTCAATAGGGGATATTATGCCACCAGAAACGCAGGAAAAGGGAGCTTTTCCAAAGGCTTGTAATGGCTAATCACACTCCACACCTGGTGGCATAATATCACCACTTTTAGGGTTATTGATGAGATTCACTCACTCTGTAGAACAGCGGGACTGTGTCGAAGAGGAAGGGGAACACGAAGGCTCCCGTCCGGAGAACTTTGCTGCGCTGAGGGAACTGTAGCTCCAGGAACCTGTAGAGCACAAGAGAGAGTCAGCACACACACACACACACACACACACACACACACACACACACACACACACACACACACACACACACACACACACACACACACACACACACACACACACACACACACACACACACACACACACGGCTAGGTGTCGAATGGCAGAGTGCTAGATAACAGGGGGTTTCACTGTTATACAAACTGGAGATATTCAGTGGGTGCTACCCATGTATGAACAGTATCTTTACCCTTGGGAAAAACATAGCAAAACCTATGTTCACACTGCAGTGTTTGATAACACCGGTGGTGTGTTTGTCTTATGTAATATGCTTTGTGTTGTTTGCCAAAGGGAAGATTGGCTCGTTTGCCCTGCTTTAAGAAAGACCTTATTTACTCTGACAGTTCTCACTAAGCAAATTAATAACTACGTTTAACCCTAACCCTAGCAGCAAAACATTGCACTAGCCTGCACAAACCCTGCACCATTTAAATGTGGCCTCGTTCACACAGACCCACAGACAAACTGGATTAAAAGAGAAGAAGGCAGATGGGTCTCATGATTCAAATCAAAAGTAACGCCGCCAGGGAAAAAGCCAAGAGTTTCAGCAAACTTTGGTCAATGTTTGTGTTTCTACCTAAAGGAAAGTACTGGGGGTCAAACAAAACACAATCTCTAATAACAGAGATATGTGAAACTTAGGCGGTGGTTACTATACAGTAATATTGTTTTAATACATTTTCCAGTGCTTGACAATGACAATGACAAAGCTTTATGGAGCATGTGGACAAACGTCCCTGAGTCAATAAGGGAGGTTCTGCAAGCCTCTCATTCAAAAAAAAAAAAAAGCCAAGCAGAGTGATAAGATTTGACCTTGACATCAACCACGCCAAACCCCCTTCACTTATCTAAAAGAGACCAATCCCCACCCTGCATCTTAACCAGCTGTGACATTAAACCCAAACACTTTACCTAAATATAATACAAAGGCTCTATTATGGTTAAAAACAGAGAGAAATAGTGATTAGGTTTTCAACTGTTTTGGCTCTGATGCCATCGCCGGTGTATCTCATGGACGACCAGCCCCTGAAGAGAGGGATTATAGGCTTCACTCATTCTACCCTGTTCAGCAAAGCAGTGATTCCATAGTCATCAAATTCACTGGCTGAGGGTTGTGGGCTGTAACAGGCTTAGGCAGCTGGGCAATGAGGTTTTGTTAAGCACACTTTACCTACTTTGACTACCCTTATATACAAAAATACTTCACAAAACTATAGTTCCGGTCCATGAATCTGATTGGTTCAAAGCAGTTGTGAAATACCGCCAATCTCAAACTTTGCAAGCCTGTGAAGCTTGGACAACAATGTTGCAGTTTTGAGGAACTATATTGCTTGGCGGAAGAACGGCCAATCAATTCAATAATTTTATGTCACTGTGGTTTATTTTGTGAAATTTAACATGGAAGTCTATAGTAACCACTTTCTAACAACTCGGTCTTAACCATACCCCCTTGCTGTTTTGAAATCCCTGTAAACCACAGCCTTTTGCGGCTTAATTAACTGATTATTTACATGCATGTTGTGCATTGCACGTTATTCTAAAATAAAAACCATAGGGAACAACATAGCTTCTAGGGAACAACATAGCTTCTATGGAAGTTACACAAGGATTGTGTAATTTCTGTTCACACAATTAATATTGAGACAAACCTAGACCCATTGTATCACCTTTGATGTGCCCCGGCTAGGAACAGCTCCTCAAACAGGTGAGCTGGGTTTTATCATCGTACCGTAACCTGGCCCAGGTACCCAAAATACTGTGGGAGTGTTTCTCACCTGGAGTAGCAGGAGAGGCTGGTGCAGAAGATGGTGTTGCCCACGGCAATGGGGACATAGTGGTGATGCAGCCAGCTGTTGACCCAGTCGTCAGGCATGACATAAGACCCATATGAGATGGCACAACCTGCACAACCACACCGTAGTATTATCGACAGATTTAAATAAATTTAAGGCATTTCAACCAATCAGCACACACTTTATCCAAAGCGACTTTAGGTGACTTGAGATACATGTTATTTATGAGCAGGTAGGGGCTAGGATGAGAAATGGATCCTAGTACCTTTAGACCTTGTGACCTAGGTCACTCACTACACTATCCTGCTGTCTGTCAAGCTTTCGCCCTGTCCAATGTTAAACAACGCCGCGTCACTCACTGTTAAATAGGGCTCCACAGGGAGCTTCACCAATTCATTCTTTGTACAAAGAATGAGGTCATCATTTTTGAGTAAAAGATTTTATATTCTTTAGTTTTTTATATACCGTCAGAGTATGGGATTAGAATCAAACCTGAAAAAAAGTCTCAAAAGGCCTTTAGGTCTGTGTTTGAAAACTCGACACCTTGTAAAAAAGGTTTTGCAACATTGAAAAAAGAGATAAAAAAAGTCAAAAATCTGCAAACATGATTTTGTGTTCTATTTTTCCTTCTTAATTTTCACCAACAGATTTTCAAAGTTTAAAGTTGGTTTTGAAACCTTGTAAATAGGGTTCTGCAAACAGGTGTTCATACATTGAGAAAAAAGTTTTGAAAGGTTAAATATTTATTTAGAAAAACGTGTAAGGTGTAAATTTACACCATTAAATTGTATTTATTCAGAACTGAGTTTTCAACAATGATTTTACAGAGATTTGTCCACACGGCGACAAGTTTACGAGTCATGAAATTATTGACATAGTTCTGGCGCTGATTTGTTTTTGACACTCAAAAAAAAAGTGTAGAAAATGTTGATTTAACACCTCGCGCCTAGAGGTTGGACCATTTTTCTCTAAACCTATTGGTTGCGCTGTGCTGAAAGTCCAATTACATGTACCGTTGACCAGGCTGTGCGGGATTGACAGTGATCAGCCAATGACAAGAATAACAAGCGGCGAGGAAGGCCGAGCTCCGTGAATGACCAACAACGTGCGTCGCGACGTACGCCGCATTGGTCGCTGTGTTGGTCGCTTGGCTGGCTGATTTTGGTCGCTGTGTATTTTGTGGTGTATTCAAATAATGTATTTTACACATTATATATAGCCTATATGTTTTGTGAAATGTCATGAAGTCTAATAAGATCCATTATGTACAAAGTTCTTAGTTGTAGCGCCATATAGTTTTATATATGTAAAACCACGGTTAACACTGTGGGCACAGTGGCCGAAGCGGTAGCGACGCCATCTTTTTAATCAAGAGGCTGTAAACTTGTCCCTGTGTGGCCAAATCTCTGAAAAGTTATCGCTGAAAACTCAGTTCTGAATAAATACAATTTAATGGTGTTAATTTACACCTTACAAGTTTTCCAAAATAAATATTCACCCTTTCACTTTTTTCTCTATATACAATAATACACTGGGAAAACAGTGTCAGATTTTAAACTCTTTTAAAACTCAAAAAATTGAAACTTTGAAAATCTGTTAGTGAAAATTATGAATGAAAAATAGAACACAAAATCATGTTTTTTCAAAATCATGATTATGTCTGAGTCATAACTGTCTTTCGAAGTCATTTGAATAAAATGGCATGTATGGAGCACATAGCAAAGGGTGCATGCATGTAAGTGCGATGTTCACTGCAAGTGCGATACCCATAGCAGGAGTAATAAACACCAGATGATATGTTAAAAAGGTGATTTGAATATGTAATATTTGTTATCTACGTAAATTCTAACAGAGCCTGCACTCGACTACAGGGCAGGGCAGAAACAATGCAAACACATGCAAAAGGCCTGTCAGGTCATACCTGAGCTGGTACAAACATGAACAAATATGTCACATTTCTCGAAGTAAAAAAAAAAAAAGCATTACGTTTATCTATAACTATTGACCAAAGTCAATAGTTGAATTTGATTTTTCACAGTCCAAAAACAACTTGTTCACAGTTAAAGAAGGCTGCCCTAAAGGAGAGCCCGTGTGGAGAGTTGGTAGACATAGCGAACAGTGCTGCCGCACCTGCAGCAACAGGCACATTGTGAAGAAACAACACTGGTATCTTCACACTCGTACTTGTGCGGAGATAGGGAACATGTGCCTAAGTCTACAAGATGATTACACTTAATACTCAAACACTATTACCAATTTAGGACTCCACAATGAATCTTAAATTGTTAAAGTGTGCAAAATGAGTAAGGTCACCTTAAGATGTGTCGTTAGCAGATGTCCCTTATCACCTAAGCGATTAACAAACAAACATTCAATGATTAACTATCTATGATCACAAAATAAGTATTGAGGGTGTTTTATAATCAGAAACTGTGTTATCCATCCTTCACCAGCTCTTAGATGCAATATAAATTGAGGGATGCTTTTCCTTGATGTATTTTGCTTTAGTTTCCTTATTCAATGTGTATGCACAACCTAGTACTCAAAACGTACAATGTAAATGTGGAGATCTAAATGTATCTTCAACAGTGAATTGGTACCTAGACCTGAAAACCTAAGTGCTGTCTACGGTTTCATTCTTATCATTAGACCAATGGCTTCTTTAAGGACCGATCAGTTTCTACCCAAACAGGAAATTTCTTCCACTAGCCGCATTGAAAACACAGGCTAGACTCATTTTTATGACCCAAACAACCAGATGAAGAGGAACTGCTCGGTTCCATATTTCATGTTCAATTAACCAAGAAGTAGACTGGATAGGTTACCGCATCATTGGCTTAGGTTGGCCTGATGAGGTTGGCCTGATGAGGTCCCAGGCAGAGTGCTGACTTTAAGTTAGAGATATATTTTATGGTACATTTCTGGTGGGAAAAAAGGTTTGCAAGGTCTCATAAAGGCCCTGCATAGACAAACAGAATGCTAAATAATGTGTACCAGTGACTTTAATGCTACTAGCTACAGATCCAAGTTGGGTCCCTAGAATTTTCAGCGAATCGATTGAGGAGTCAAGCACGCTGACATTTAGCCCGGTAACCCAAAATGACGTCTCCAGGCTAAAGTTACAACAACTGCAACTAAGTTATTAGCAATCTTTTAACTTCTGCAAATGAGGAATTGTGGGTTCCATGCAGTGCAAGACAACACGTGGACATTCTTGACCAACTATTTCATGACCATGTGCTTTCAGTCAGCACAAGAAGTCCCCAAAAATAAAGTGTGAAGGTTAATTTCCAGTAACATACCTCTCAAATGAATGTACTCAATGTAGTCTCATTTTAATCCATACCATAAAAACCTCTCTGGAGATAGCTTCTAGCTTTGGATTCAATGACTGAACTCTGAGCCATGTGAAGGTCCAAAGAGGAACGTTGTAATATAGATTGAAACAAATCCATCACTCCATTAACAGCATCATGAATGAACGAATGACCGATTGAGAGAGTGAATACCCAGGCTGTAGAGGCTGAGAGCTCCGTAGTCGAAGAAGTAGCAGATGTGCCGAGACTCGGGGGACATGGTGCTGAAGGTGTGAGCACAGCTGGAGGTGAAGGGGTACACGCAGATCAGCAGCATGTACACCAGCAGGGGCCAGGTGTAGCTGTCTGACAGGAAGTTCATCGTGGAGCACATGTTGCTGAAGCGCCACAGGAAGTACCTGGGAGGCGATGAAGGAAGAGTGTTGCTGGGCTTGATAAACACAGGCTTAGTGCAGAGCACAGAGGACGGGTTATTGATAGTTCAGTGCTGCTTCACAGTGTGGTGACAGCCTAACTGTGAATGGACATATGGATGACAAATTCAAAAATAACGGCATACAATAATATATAAAGATATTCTGCAGTCAATGAGAGATATTTTTATGCATGCTGTATTAGTCATTTATAAGGGAGATGGAATATGAGTAAACGCTTTTACGCTCGTAATATGAGCAGACTGTTTATCAGTATGAATTGACCATTGTTGACTATTATCAATTATTCTATTTATCCAAGGCCACTTGGAGTGAATTGAGATATATACAAAATATATATATTCAAAAGTTAGCAGGTAGATTTGAAAGGTCCAGTGTATAGCGTGTAGGTGGCCACTAGCGGGGAGGTGGCAGATTGCAACCAACTGAATACTTAATACCGAGACACTCCCACTTATAATCCAATAAATAAATAAATACAATTTCATCCACAAACTGCCATTCACTACACTATTTTACACTTGGATTAATAAGTGTGAGAAAATTCATTAGAATTGAATCCTCAAAATATTTAGGATATCTTGGCAAAAGTAATGAATGAGCATGCTTATCTTTAGTAGGCCACATGAGGAGCATCAGGGAGAGGGTTAAGCTTCTCGGGAAACTTACATACAATGGCAAGGTGTGTGATGCATTTCATATACACTACCACTCATTATAACGCTTCTACACAAAGACGGTACTACAGCATTATCACTAATGGGTCGTAGCCATGGGGATAATAGCCCAAAACTGATTTGTACAGGAACAAGAACACACCACGTGGGCAGGAAGTGAGTCCAGATGTTGATGGTCTCGTTGGTGAGCTGGAAGCTGCTCAACAGGCAGTCCTTGGCGGAGCTCTGGGGGTCCCGGTAGCCAGAGATGATGCCGTCCTCCCGGAACACCTGTGGAGCACGGGTCAGGCGATTCATTTTTACACAGGGATAACATGCGGTACGATCGGAGACATGCTCACATGATGTCTTGTTTAAAGAGACAACGTGGGGTCGGTGGTGTCTTGTAACCGGAAGCTTGTGAGTTCGATCCCCGGCTCCTCCTAGTGTCGATGTGTCCCTGAGCAAGACACTTAACCCTTAACTGCTCCTGACGAGCTGGCTGTCTCCTTGCATGGTTGACTCTGCCGTCTGTGTGTATTAACCGTTGTAAGTCGCTTTGGATAAAAGCGTCTGCTAAATACACTAAATGTATTGCTGCACAGTACAAGTACAGTTTGTTTATACACAGTGCAAATATGCTATTAATGTAATGCACATACACAGTACAAATACAATGTCAATGTAATGTACATACACGCTAGACATACACAGTCTGAGTAGTCTGCATACACAGTAAACAACTTCTACACCCAAAAACACCCCATCCCAGAGTGGATGTCCATGTTATCAAACAGACTACATTGAGAGAAGGAAGGCAGAAGAAACCAACAGGGAATGGAAGGACACAGGAAGTTCCTCTCACCTTGGGCACCTGGTGGGTGTCCAGGAGCTGGGGCAGTTTGAGGCTCAGCATGTCGGCGCGCATTCGCAGGGCCCCCTGGCCCCTCTCGCACGCCTCACGCAGCCGAACCCGGCACTCCCGACACAGCACGCACCACATGGGGCCGTCAAGGGCCTGGGCCCCTTCCCCGGGACCCGCCGGCTCCCACCGCAGGCAGCGGCCCCAGCCCCATGCCTGGCTCCAGCCCCCGGCACTGCCCCAACTGGCCACACCGCCCTGCCACACAGGAAACACTGGGAAACAAACACACACATGCAATAGGTCATCAAACTGTGTGTAAGAGATGTATGGCATTTGGTGGCTCTGGTACCCCCAACCCCAGCAAGGTGGATCTCATGCTCTACCTAGCTCTTTGAGTGAGTGAATGTGTGTGTAGTCCTTTGGTCATGTCTCCTATGATTTATATGTGAAATCATTTGTTGTATGTGAAACAAACAAGATATTTGGTCGACAACTGGTCATCGGTCTACATGGGTTAACATGGGTTACAGCTCAGGGACGTGGACGCAATGTCTTTGTTGGACCGGGGCAGGACAATCTCCCTTTGTCTGTGGCTCTGGAGTGCCAAGCAGACATCTACTTTGAGAAAGCCTGCCATTGTCACGGTCGCAGTGGGCCGTGGCTACGCGAGAGCTAGTATGGTAACAGCATGTTCCTGACGGCCAGCGCTCCACAGACAAATCCTTCCTCTGATGGGAGATTGGGGGAAGGTGTGGGGCGGGCTGGCAGAGGGGTCGTCATTGAAATGCCTTTGTTTACAGGCCTACAGCAAGTCTTTGCATGCTAGACACTCCGGATTTCTATGACGGTAGTTCTAGAAAGAATGTTCTCGACATGTGCTTATTATTATTATTAACTCTGCAGAGATATTCAAGGCTGAAAACCTACCTCTTTAGTCATATGTTTGGCTCCTATGGATGCCCTCAGCTGCTGTTGCTGTTTGCTGAGTATGCTGCTGTTGAAAAGCACTAGATTAGCAGTTGTCTTCGTGTTTTCTGTGCACCTTGTCCCGTCTAATTCATAATTCTGTGTGTTTAAGTGTGTTGCGGTGATTGCAACTGGATACCTAGTCTGTTGCGGTGACTGTGACTGGATGTTTGGACTTAATCCTGGCGGTTAACCGGCCAGCATCCAGCATAGACACCATTTATCTATATTTTAATACCTTAATGACTTAAATGTTTGTTTGTATGCATTTCAATGATGGCACCCATTACACTCCTAACCATCCCTGAAAGTAGGGATCCCCCACTCTGCGTTCCTTCTCAATATTTCTTCTTTGCTAATTAATGGACTCTGTTCTTGCCCTTCAGAGGGGCTAGGGCTAGGGGGTGTCATAAATATATGACCTATTAAGCCCTTTGAGATTGTAACTGTGATTTAGAAATTAAATGTAATTCTAGATTGTGAGACTGCAAGTGCGTGTGTGACTGAGTGTGGGAACGAACAGGGATGATACAAATTTGCACTTTAGGGAACAGAAAACACTTGGCTGACAAAAACACACGCAGTGGAGCACATACAAAAACATGCGCGCTAACAGCGTGACCAGTCAAAGGTGGTCGTGCACGACGGGCTGAAACAAGATGATGATCATGACCATATGTTGGCTAAGAGCGGTGCTGTCTGTGGCATTTACACTACATGCCATGGTAACAAAGTTAACTTTAGACTGTACGCGTTCACCTACAGTAAAGACATTTTCCTCAGATCTGACACTCTTTTCCCCATCTTCTTCTCCCATTTCCTAAGTTCTCCTCCATTCCCCTCACTTCTTCTCTCCTAATCTACACTCCCTTACTGTAGTGGTAAAATACAGATACAATCCCAAAACTTTGTAAACTTTCCCAAAAATACATTAAAATACTAGCTCCCTACTACAGAAGGGAGCTAATGGCCTAGTGGTAATAATCTAGTGTTTGCAGAAGAGACACATGATGAAACTAGAAGAGTTTATAGTAGATTATACATTACATCTATCTATACTAGAAAACACTATCATTCTCTAGAGTCTAGAGCAGGGGTTTTCCCAGTGTAAGCCAGAACCTTCTGGGAAGTCATCCTTGGAAACTGTTTGGAAAAAGCCTGGGACTTTCAAAACATACTGCAGGAGATGAACCATCTGTCTATCCCCATCTACAACGTATCACGTAGCTAACAAAGTTCCTGATAGGACGCTGATTGGTCCGAACCACTGTGGTTCAGTCTCAAGTGCTTAACCTGAAGACTGGCCAGATGGATTTAAACTAGTGTTTCTAGTACAGATATAGTAGTTATTCAATAGTATTTATAGTAGATCCACGGTGATCCTCTAGACCTGTATATCATGGTAAGTCATACTGAGTCCGGGCCCGGCTGAGATGGAGCGACTCCCAGCTGCAGTCTCTGGTGACAGAGTGGGCTTTGTAGGAGGACAAGACCGTGGAGGAGGAGGACAAGGCCAAGGGACAAGAATGAGGGCACACACACACATTCTCTCATTACACACACACACACACACACACACACACACACACACACACACACACACACACACACACACACACACACACACACACACACACACACACACACACACACACACACACACACACACACACACACACACTCTCTCACACCAACGGACACGCAGGTCTTTGGGTTCGCAGTAGGGTGATGGCGAGCAGAACATTCTGTTCATTAACGAGGAAGGAAGTTAAAAGAGATTGATCAGGTCAAATATTTGTGTGTGATTGAAAGAAAAAGTGTTTTGTTCTCAGTGTGTCCTCCTTTCGTCCACTATAAAAGGAAGGTTCGTAAGGAGAAAACATTGATTCCCTGAAAACTGATTACAGAGGGGAGTTGCAATACAGAGAACAATGAGTCACTGGAAAGTTAGCATCCAGCAGCCAATAAATGGACTAGAGATTCTGTTTCAGCTCCAAATAGCGTGACTGAAACGTATAATGCAATGCAGGCTTTGACAAGGTTGTTTTTGCATGTTTTCAAAGGATAATAGTTTGTTAACCCCTTCTGCGCACGGTTCACCCCAACAGTGACAGCATTAAACAGGAAATACTTGTTCTCACTTTTTGTCCTTCTGTTGCAATAAACCGGTTTCTATGCGAGTAAAGGCCCCCTTATGTAATGACGCGTCTTCCTGAGCATGACACACCAATGAGCCCAGTCCTCTGTGAGTCATCCCAACTCATAGCTGCCTGTCCCACCAGGAAGTGGGCTTCTGATTGGACAGTTGTGTTGGGGCCCCGCTGTTTTCCTGTCAACAACAAGTCCTACAAGTACGCTGATGGTGAGCAACACACACACACGGACACCACAACCCACACCCAGGGCTTTAATACATTCCATTCAACTTGCGCACTTTAATATCACTATAATATCACTGTCATATAGCAGATGCTTTCAGCCAAAGCAAGATAGTGTGGTTTGAATTTTAGATACATGTTATTAATTAGCAGGTAGTTGTTAGGGCATCTTGCTCAAAGACGCCCTACAGGTAGACTGCAAACCCAGAACCCCCTCACCACTGTGACTATGCTGCACCCTGACTCTGCACCCGTCTTTACAACAACACATGGATGGCTTACATACACAAGCTACCCGATGGGCCATGGGTTGGGGCGAGAATGTTGAGCCAAGTCTCGGGCCCCCCAGGGAGCCTCCCTCAGCGCTCTAAAAACATGTGGCTGTCCAACGAGTCGGGACAAAGACAAAGATGCTTGAGACGTCAAGAACATTTGAGAAAAAGGGAGTACACAGACACGCACACAGACACACACACTTTAAAACAACATGTTGTGGAAAATAGGGAGTTGTTCAGAGATAACGTTTTCTGATAACTGCCTGCTGTGTTCAAATTTACTGGCAAGGACACTTTGCTGCTGGTTTTCAATAATTAAATCTTCGAGAAATATTGACATACTGGTGTGAGACGGGAGGGGTTTTCTTGCACGAGGTTAGCATTTCCCCTGATTAAGTATTTGCTTCAGTCAAAGTCACATTAAGCGGTGGCCTCTGTTAGCTCTGGGTGGGGTCTGTCTCTAGGTGGATTCTGCGGTTGCCCACTTTGCTTTAAACTTTTTCACAAGAGTGGGAATAAGGCAGGGCGTTGGGTTTGAGAGCTGCCTTCACTGCACATAATGCGTGTTTTCAGTCCAACACTTTAACAACAAAAAATCGACCATATTAATAAACATGTTGAAATTCAGCAATTCAATATTATTTCATCATTTAGAGTAGACACTTTTATTCAAAAACTTAAGATAGTATAAGCCATTTAAGGACAGGTAGGGGTTAGTTGTTTTGTACAAGGATAGAATAAGGAAATTTGGGTTGAAACGCATAAAATCTTTCAGCTGGGTCTCAAAGACACTAATCCCTCGACCCCTATAGTTAAATAATAAAACTATATAATGTCATTAAATATCTTGTCTAACTCAAGACAAAAGGTATACTATTTAAGCTACCCTGCCTTTCTTGAGTTTGAGAGAAATGTCAATGAAGATTTTAACCAAAACTCGAAAATGACCAGACCGACTGCCCATTCAGTTGGTTGCCAGGGTCAACAGCAACAGTCATGCTCGGAATGTTCCTCACGCACACTGGCTAGCCTGCAGACACTTGGAGATGTATTCAGAGAGAGGCGTTTTATTTAAATGAAGCCAGGTAAAGAGTGCCTCTCCATTTCACATCGTCTTCAAAGAAAACAGGAGATGCCATTATCATGCCTTGGAAGGTCAGGTAGTTCCAAGCACTATGCGGTATAGCTTCAAGGGACATAAACCAATGTTTTCTTTTCAGTTAGCCCCTGGCTGATGATTGTTGGACTTTGTGTGTCAGTCTGACCGTCTGTTTTAGAGGATTCAATTATGCTGATCTTGGAGAAATTAAAAATACAAATCTGATTTATGCAGTAGGAGTGGGATAATGCGATAATTGGGAAAATTGGTAAGGGAAATGTTATATTTTACATTTCCTAATTCAAGTTTCCCTCAAGGAGAGATTGAAGGCAGGTGATTCTAACATCCACAAGAAAGACCACATACAATATCAATCATAAAAATGTCAAACAAAACATTTACGTCATTTACGTGACATGAAAGCACAAACATACTTTCAACAATAGAAGAGGGTTACTGATAAAGAATTCCTACCAGCAAAGATGTAGCTGGGCCTATATACACACACACACACACAAACCCAAAACACACAAAGACCTGGGACCCACCTCACAACGACATGCTGGACTGGATTGTTTTCCACTTTAAACCTACACATCAGGTACAATTTCTGGGCAAAATGAGTATCGTCCACCTTCCAATAAAAGTGACATGACGTCACCTTTTCATTAACATTCACAAAAAAGACCGAACATTTCGTCCCGTGTGACTGAAGTCTCACGTTTTTGTTGTTGTTGCCCATCAACTTTCCTTAAGTCTCGCAATAACTTAAAAAAAAAACACTACAAGGATAACGTTCGTGCATAAACATTATTGTACACAACCTGACAAAACAACTTATTTGAGCAAAATGATTAGGAAAAACAAGGTGGCGTGTTGTGCAAACAAGCTGCTCGAGAACTTTTTCGCGAACCTACGTCGTGATGTTTGATGCAACGAAAACCGAACTCGTACTTACCGCCTGCGTCTGTCATGTGTCGGCGGGGTACGCGTGCGCCACTACCATACAAATAACGATTATTCGTATTCCGCCGTTACGATGCCAACCGGGGCGCGATAGCAGCTCTCCGTGGTTGTCTGTCTTGCCTCCACTCGACCGTCCGCCAACTGACGCCGCGCCTCGAGCTTGACACACAGAACACCAGCGAGCCAGTAGGAAGCTCTGCTCGGCGCTCACGTGGACTACTACACAAACAATAACACACGGCGTGTGTAGCATGTGGATTCTCACAAATACACTGTGATACTGTACGTTGGTTTCTTCTTACTACGGCAATATATACCTGTATCTATTTCGTTGTATTAGGCGTGTCAGAAGAACCAATGTATGTTACCCGATACACGACTGAAAGTAGTCGCTTACCTGACTAATTTGTTGTTTTTCGTGAATTCAACACAAAATACATTATGTAACCAACCACGTCTGTTAAATTATTAAATATATGCCTTGCCTATTCAACGACAATGACTGATGAATGAATAATGTTTTATAATTTGCCTTCGGGTCGCGGACCTCCAGGCTCACACATTGATCATTAGCGCATTACTTCAGCGCCAGTAGGGCTGTGTTTTGTTTTGATACATTTTGATTCGATTCAACTTTAATACATTTCCACAGAGAAGAGCAGGCATACTCGAAATGCAGTTGAGCATCTAACAAAAACGTTATAAACGTTATAAAAAGTAGTAAAGTGTATGGACAGGTACATATCAATACACTAGGGAGATATAAACAGTATGGACAGTAGTACAAAATAGTGTAGTTCAAATGTTCACTTTAAAAAAGTGATAATTGAGATTGGCAAAAACAATCAACGTGCCATCGAATTTCGCTTCCAAACTGGACACAACCTACTACTCTCCTTAGTAAATAAATAGGACCCTCATGGCTAGACCCAACCCTGGGGAAATAAACCTTGATGTATGAGCAGGAGACATGGCTGAGGACTAGGGCAGCTCCTGCATCTCATCAGTGTTCATCCAACAGGCTACATTAGTGTGTTGTAATCTGGGACATGCCAGCATCATTTAAATGCATATCATATTATGCAATAAAGTACAACATTAAGAAAGTAATTTAATGGTTTGAAGAAAGTAAAAACAAAAAATGCCACTTGCGCATAAAATCCACACTGGCAGGACACTTAAAAATTACCTTTTCATCGACATTCTAATGAAGAAAGCTCCTTAAGTCATTTGATGGTTATCAACTGTTCACACCCCAGAGTTGATACGGACCTAGACATGAAAACCGCCCACCCTTTCCATGAAGAAACTAACATAAGAAGTCTGAGCCAAAGATCTATCTGTGGTTATTCGGTCCATAGAGTCTGAGGATTTGGCTATACTCAGCCTGGGGCAGTTTGCTTAGTCTCTGGCGGGCATGGGGCCCACAGCAGAAAGGGGCATGAGAGCTAACCGTGAAAGCGAGGAACAGCCGAGACCTAGTTTCAGAGGGAGCCAGGTTTTTTTTTTTCCTTAATGAGTTGGTTGATTAAGGGTAGTGAAGTTTTAATAGTGATAGAACTGAAACCGGTTCAATTCAGAAGCAGTTCACATATCTCCGACACAGATCTGATTGAGACTCCAGTCAATAAAACACAGACGAGGATGTTAGACAGGCTTCTCTTTATTGTTCAATGTGAGGCAACACACACACACACACACACACATAGACTGCCTTTCCTCCACGCTGTGTATAACAGATCAGTTGCTATGGAAACGGTGATGGTAGACAGGCATGGCATCGAGGGGTTCACAGGTGTCAGTACTAGGCCCACTGCAATTTCCTAAGGGTTGGTGCACAAGCCCCGTTCCCCTCGGGGACAGCATTCAACAGATGTCGATGATGATCACGGCCGTTATCAAACAAAACAACTTTACGAGTCCACCCGGAGTTACTAGCACTACAGTCTTATTCAGAAGAGTAAGAGCAAGTTATTTGTTTTTTCGGTGGAACAAAACACAACAATCTCTTCCCTTCCCTTGACATTTTTTCGCATTTCATTCACAACTGCTTACAAAAACAGAAAAAAGCAAAAGTAAAGAAAATTGATGGGTACAAAAATAAAATCCAAATTAAAACCACAATCGGGCACAACCCGCCATTTACATATGTATACATACATATATATACATACGTATATATACACATATAGATATATGTATATACATATAGATATATGTATATACATATAGATATATATATATACATATAGATATATACATATATAGATAGATATATACATATATAGATATATATATATATATATATATATATAGATATATATATATATATATATAGATATATATATATATATAGATCTTTTATCCTACACAAACAGCAATACATTAGTCACTAGTAACAAAATTACATCGCAAATAATGGAGGGTGGGAGAAAGAATAGATTAGCCACATAGGAGAGCATAATCCCAGAGACTGTGAAGCCCACCATCTTGCCCCTCTCATAGACGGATCACCAGGCCCTGTCTGAGATTTAAAACCGGTAGCTTGGCCTGCCGGAGTTGTTAAGTTAACAGTGTGTGCGCTTTTCTTTTTCTCTCTCTTTTTTCAGAAAACACACTTTGCCTTCCACAGCTTGGCCTTGACCAAACCCCTTGGCTACCGGACGCTGGACAGGAAGCTCCCTGCTCTCAAACACGGGACAGGAAGGAGGAAGCAAAAAAGACAAACACAGCTCTACTATATACCTAGATGGATGTATCTGAGCATGAGAGTGTGTAAGTATGTGAGCTTGTGTGTGTATGTATGTGTGTGTTTGCAAGAGATTCGCTCTTGACGGCGCATGTACTCTTGGTCGCTAACATATACAGTATATGCCTGGTTAGGGTGTGAACTGGCAGCATTTTAAAGATGTGTAGCATCCCTCCCACCCCCACCATTTCCTCATCCGGACCACAGACCACTAGGGGTCACTGTTTATGCTGGGGGAATTTTTTTTTGAGCGGGAGAGAGGGCGTGAGGAGGTAGGGGGGAAGAGATCTACCGTTACTTTGAGCTCCGTTTCACCCTTCATCTCCTCCACTGTATTCACCTTTACAGCCCTCCTTAGCCTAACTCCTTTCTCCTTTTCCATCCATCCTTTTCCTTTTCGTCTATCCTTCCTCCTTTCCTTTGAGTTGTTTTTACCTCTGAGACGGAGATACACACAGAGCAAAAGAGTGGGAGAGAGAGAGAGTGATAGAGAGAGGGAGCGAGTGTTTGAATCGATCGGCGGTCCACGGCGCCGAACCCCGCCCCGCTCGGACCTCTCAGCCAATCTCCTTCCACTGCCGGTAGAACTCCACCATGTTCTTCAGCTCCATGCCCGCCGCTCTCGCTGCCTGGACTGCCGCCTGGGGACCGAGCAGTGCACCAGTCAATTTCCCCACCCATCACATCAACACCGCTTTTCTACCCCTTTCCCACCTTTTTTTAGGGTTAAAGCAGAGTGAACCCTCTTTCAAAGAAACCAAAACTGCCAATCATATTTACCAACCGGTCTCCCTTCTGTAATTTATTTCCATAACTCTTTCCTCCGTCAGAATTTTTTTCTGGTCCTCTACCGTGCTGGATTCAAGGCAGGCAACTAAATTGAGATAGCCTTCCTTGCCATCACAGATAAACTTTCAGCAGCTTTTGTCACAGTGAACCACAATCTCTGCACTTGCCCTGTTCACATCCTACCTCACCGATTGCAGTTGCATAGTAACATGGAAATAATCTGTAGGACCCTTGTAGTCTCACTACTGGGGTCCCTCAGGGTTCTGTCCTGGGTCCCATCCACTTCTTTCTGAACACCAAGTCACTGGGTTATGTAATTCACTCACATGGCCTTTCCTACCACAGCTATTCAGACAACAAATTATATTATTTCTACCTGGGTTTTATACTGAAACCCAGGTAGAAGCACAAATCTCTTGAGTTTCTGGCCGTCTTCTCTCATTGGATGTTGACACAGCACCTGAAGCTCAATCTGGACAAGACTGAGCTGCTCTTTCTTCCAGGAAAGGCATCTCCCATCCACAAGCTCTCCATCAATAGACCACTCTGTGGTGCCTGCTACTCTGACTCATAATCATCTCATCGTGACATCTGGTAGTTTAAACCAGTGTGAATAAACACACGTTTGTATAAACACAAGTCAAAAGTCAGCTAAATTCAACAGCTGGAATTGACAAATTTATCCTTGTTTAGAGTTTGATAGGACAGGTTTTATGACAGTTTGACAGGCATGTTTATATCTGGGAGACTGACCTTCATGGCCGCAGAGCGAGAGCTTAGCTCTTCCACAGCGTGACCGGTCAGAATGGTCACCATGCCGGCCGTGTCATCATCTCCGTTGCTCTGGGAGATGGTGAGTTGGCGGCAGCTGTCCACCATTTTGTACAGATGCCTGGGAACAGAGCAGTCAATCAGGAAAGAATAAATAACAAAATTTATGAGTTAAATTTAATTGTATTGCTCCTTTTAATATCCAACTGCTCACAGTCACTTTTGTGCATGATCAGTGTAGTGGGCAAATGTTTGACACTTGTGCATTGGTTACATTGTTTTTCCTCTTTTGCCATTTCTCATTTCTCATTGTGCTAACACAATAACTCCGATCTGTGCAGAAGGTGCATTTGGATGCCTCCAGCCATTATCCCTATGCTGGCTTACCATGCTTCAATGTCCTGCCGTTTCAGCTTGTCCCGTTCAAAGCTCCGCCCCGTCTCCTTCTGGCAACGGATGTATCTGGGCCGAGAACCGAAACAGGACCATTGAGTCATTACATCAGAGGCATGCCACCTGGAAGATAGCTTTACAACAGAAAGGACAGTTTGATCGATTTCCCCTCACCTGTTGCCTTTGCGGAACTCTGACTCCAGGAAGCGAATGCTGTCCCTCGCTCCCGCATTCTCCTTCTTCAGCATGTCCAGCCCATCGATCACTAGAACACACAAGAGCAGTAAGAGACCTGGAACACTTTGGCTGAACCAGCTGGGACTAAAATATAACTCCTGCTGTTCACAGCTCGTGACAATTAACATGGGGATTGAATGCAGTACCTTTTGTCTGGGCTGATTTGTGCCCATGTAATCCAAGGGATAGGTTAAGATGTACTTTATTAATCCCAGACAAGAAATCAGGGTAACCTGTGGCCAGGTGTTCAAAGAGGGAGGGGCCTAGGTATCGACCTTTGCCCAGGGGTTCCTACCTGTGCGTGGGATGATGACAATGAAGCAGCCGCTACTAGCCAGCTGGCGGATGAGGTTGAGGTGCTGGCAGAGAGCTGCTGTGTCTGGGACCAGGTAGGGAGACATGGAGGACTGGGCCTTGGGTTGCTGCAGGCTGCCCTCTAGCTGGGAAACCTCCAACTGCAGGTGGAGAACCATAATGCATGAGTCACGAGCAATACACACAGAAGGTGTTAGGTGAATATACAAAGGTTACTATAATACAGTGACTAAAATTCAAGTGAATGAAGTGAGTACTCTGACTGATAAAGGAAATATGGTAGGAAGTTCCAGCATAATTGTTTTGTTATCTTATCTGTTTCTGCAGCAAATGCAGATAGCCTACAAAATGTTTTGAAGATAAAATCAAAACACACATGAATCTATCTCACCAAGTGAAGAATTTAAATACATCAATAGATGCAATGTAACCCATAAAGGAATGTCATCATTTAAATTTCCACCATCTTTATTTTACACAGTGCCACTGGAGAGGGCTGTACATTTTGGTCCATACACCACATGCACCACAACCAGGATAACGGCATGAGTGTTGAGTGATGACCTCCTGACCTGCAGTCTGAGCTGGGCCATGTCCCGCATCAGGCGGTTCCGACGAGCCTCCTCTTCTGCCTGGACAAACAGGAGATAAAAGATATAAAACACATTCAACCAGTCTCCACAGTATCAGTAAAGTACCACGTCATGCTGCGTTAATAGCATCCTGGATTTCCCTTCTCTTGGATTGATTTAACACTACTTAATTTAATAAATATTATAGTATAAGTAAAAGTCAGTGACTGAGCGGTCACTTACCATGCGGAACTGGGCTTTAGCCTGCTGCACCAGGTTGTCCTGCTCTGATTGGCTGATGCTGGTGAAGATGCCCGCCTCCGGGTTGAAATGCAGCACGTTGCCCTGGAGACTGGTGAGGAAGTGGCCAAAACTGCGGATGCAGCACACACGCACGACACACTGGGGGACAGAGAGAGGAACGAGAAGGAAGTGCAGAGAAAGTTACGTATAATACAAGACCATAATGTAGTTTGACAACTGTGATGAAGAAAGTACACACACGCATGCGGACATGCACACCCTCTAGCAGTGTAGTCTCCATGGTATATGAATATGAATGTAGGCTGCTGAACATCTCCCCAACACAAAGGTGTGAATCTCCTAAACCTGGGCTGAAATGAGATGTCGTGTGAGTGTGAGAGTGGGTGCGTGTGGTTGGGTGTGTGTGTTTGTGTGTGTACTTGCATATGTCTGTGTATGGTGTGCGCGCATGTGTTCCTGTGTGTGTGCTTCCACCTCTTGCAAGGGGCTGAGCGAGGGCCGGGGGCGGGAGTAGTCCAGGCGGCGGTGGGCGAGGCCCAGGGCTGGGAGATGTCGCAGAGCCAGGTCCTCAGGCAGCAGCAGGCTCTGGACCAGGCCGGGCTGCTCGCACTCCCCCAGAAGGGCTGCCACCTCAGGGCTCAGGGCCAGCTCTGAAACACAGCCAGCACCGGTCAGCCTGGAGGTACGATCACCGCTGACGCCTCCCATGGTCTAACCATAGTCACAGTCTTACCGCGGGGGGGGGGGGGGGGTCTTCACAGGCCCACTCCTATCCTTTACCCAGCTTCCCTCTACATCTCCAATGTTTACTTCATAAGTCTTACACACCAACAGGGATAAGGAGAAACCAAGCTATATCCGCTCATCGCAAATTTGGTCATATCGTGATGAATGTCTGATCAAGAAATAGATAAATAAAATAAAAAAATTTAAATCAATGATTTATAAGTGGTAATTGGATATATGAAAACTATTTCAAGGAACTGAGCCATAGAATAACAGCCTTGGGACTACTCTGTAACCATGACTAACCATATTACTGGTCAGCCGTCAACAGATCTGTTAAGACCACAAGGGCTGACAAGGTGAGGCACACAGAGGAGTGGGCGTAAGTCTCCTCCTGTTGGTCCACATTCACCTGTTGGAATGTTGACCAACCGCATGACAGTTTGAAACATGTAGCGTTGCCAAGGAAACACACACACACACACACACACACAGTGTGTGAAGCGCTTAAGGACATAAAGAGTACGGTGCAGTCCAGTGGTGAGGATGTTCAGGATTCAATCCCCCATCCTTAAGCCATATGCCCTAACACCTACCTGCTCCCAAAGGAGCTTATATACTGTTTAGTCCAAAATGTCTTGGCATAAAAGAGTCTGCCAAACAACCAAATGGTAGATGAATAGGGAGAGCGCATAGAACGTCCTTGACCCGCCTCTTAAAGGTGTATGTTCACACAGGGTTCAGGACCTGATTCGGAAGAAGAAATAGAAATGGTTTACATTTTAATACAACCAAGCATTAGAGCTGGTTAAGACGAGACCCTACGATAAAAACCAGAATCTCAGAGCTTCCTACCGTACAAATCCATTACACGAGCCCGTCTCAACGAGAGAGGGGCAATAGGCAGGGTGTTGGACTCACCTGCTTCCAGCATCTTGCTTCCGTCTGGGAGCAGGTTTAGCAGGACTGACAGTCTGTTCCACAGGCTTTGGGAGCTCTGAGCAAACAACCAGAGATCAGATGATCATCAGTCTGTATAATAGTATATTACTTACTTAAGAACAGTATATTAATAAGCTTTCTTTATATTGCACCTAAAAGGATATTCAAAATTTACCCTTAAAAATATCATGGGACATAATACTGACAAACATTTTATAATAAGAGAATCTTGCTGCATGGAGAAAAATCATTATATTTGTATCTTACCTGGGCACACATGAGGATTATATCTGTATTGGTTCTCAGCCAATCAATGAAGACCTTCACCACTTGAATAAGGCCCTGAGTGGTCAGGATCTGCATCTTCTCTGACAGGGTTTTTTCACTAGATGCTGATGGGTTGCTGTGCTGGCTGCCTTCTGAATCAGAGTCCAAATCTGTTGAAAAGAAGGTGCAGTAGAGTATATAGTATATAAAGTATATAAAATGCCTCTACATTAACTAAATCATTATAGAGAAAACACCATTGTAATGATTTAATGATTATCAAAAACTGAAACTGATCAGTCGACTCCCTCTTCATAGTTCGAGGACAGAGATTGACAGTTGGTTTACCAATTTCGTTGGTTCCATTGACGGTGTGGGGAGTCACGTCACTGGGGGGCGTGTCCCCTGCTGGGGGTGAGTTCACCGGGGTAGAGGATGCAGTGGTGGTGAGAGCAGGGGAGGGGCTAGTGGCGTCGGCGGACCCCGGGGGGCGTAGCAGCATGTTGCTAAAGGTGGGGGCTAGGCGGAAGCTGCGCTTGGCCTGGAAGAGCTGTGAGGACATGGCCTGAAGGTTGCTGCTGATGATGCTGGCGTCGTTGCCCGGCAACAGCGGCCCATTGGTGGTGGGAGGGGTGTCGCCGCCACCGCCTTCCTTGCGTTGCTGCTCCTCCGCTCCGTCGCCTTCCTCGTCGTCCCTCTGCCCCTGCTGTCGGGGCCGTCCCTCGGGGAGCTCCGAGCTCTCGGCCTCCTCGATGTCCTCCAGGTCAGAGCGGGATTCCTGGCTGTTCATGTCCGAGTCCGTCTCAACGTCGAAGGCGGTGCCACCCTCCTCTTCCTCCTCCTCCTCCTCCTCTTCCTCTGAGCCGGTGGCCCAGCTGACCTCGTCCCGCTTCACCTCCTTCTTGGAGGAGGCGGAGTTGACGGCAGGTTCGACGGGGTCGACGGAGCTCCTCCCACCGCCGTCGTCCTCTTCCTCCTCCTCCTCCTCCTCATCGCTCTCGAAGCCCTCGCTCAGGTCGCTCTCGTCCTCCGCGTGGACATCCTTGCGTCCGCAGCGGCGCCGGCGGAGGTGGGAAAGGCGCGTGTACTTCTTTTTTTGCCGCCGTTTCTCCTCCTCCTGCTCCTCCTTCTCCTCCTTGCACTCCTCACCACTCTCCTTCATCTCGAGGCCCTGACCGCCGGCCTTCTCCCCGTCTTCCTGGGCGTCCCGGTCAGGCTGCAAGGAGCCGTTCACCAGGGGCTTTGTCCCACTGGGGTCGGCCAGCGGCTGCAATAGGTCCTGCGTCTCTTGGTCATCTGGGTCAAGACATACACCCAGAGTCATACACCCAGAGTCAAACACCCAGAGTCAAACACCCACACCCCCAGCCCCACACACTTAAGGTCAGAGTCTAAACAAATGGATCAATTTGCCTCTTTTCTCTGTTTGACTCTAGAATATTGCTGAATAGAACAGACTTCCCACATCATTGTCATTGAGAAAACACTTTACAAACACACACATCGTTGGTATATTGAGGATGCATCACTCTCCGACTGAAGTGCAGGATTGTTGTGTACAAAGAATCAGGCCAAGCATCCCCACTGGGTAGAAACTGTGGAGTAGCCTGCAGTCAGTATGGGTATTTAGTCAGAAGATTCTCCCCATAGGAAAGCTGCACTAAAGGTCACCCTGACCCTTAACACAGAAGTATTTGTCATTATTTACATCTGTGGAGCAGCCTGGAGCCTTCCCTCTTTGAGTTTGACCAGGTGACTTCCTACTGCAAGCCTGATTCTGAGGAAGCTCCAGAGGAGGTGCTCACCTGCGTTGTCAGCCTGGAGTGCTGGGACCTGGCTCTCTCCGTCCTCCAGCTCCGCCTGCAGGCGGATGTTGACGTGGTTGACCAGGTGGGAGAACAGGGCCAGCGTGAAGGCTATGGACGCGCTGTACTGCTTCGACCCTGCAAGCAAACATCAAGGCATGCGTGAGCCCGACTCAAAGGGTACTGGCAACAGACTTCCAGAACTTCCGACTTGCCGGGACTTAATAGAAGGGTAAATGTGCACTAGCATTCTTGTTCATTTTACATTTAGGTGACATTTCCCTTTGAGATGTTAGTCTTTCATTAATTGTCTTTTAACTGTGGTATGGCAGTCTGAATTAGCTTTATGTGTGACACAAAACTTGCCATACAAAATGATTACCCCAAAAAATGTACCGCACCCCACACAGCACAACAATCATGACCAATTTGCACCCTCCACCCTCACCCAGGTGAGCACCCACCCCCTCACCTCCTCTCTTGAGACTGTGCACAACCATCAGGCAGGTAACCACCATCTTGAAGACCAGTGCGTCGGGCATGGTAGGGGAGGGGCTTGTGGGGTCTGCATTGTGGGCCAACTGCAGCTGCTGCGGCAGTTCCTCCTCTTCCTCCTCCACACTGGGCAGGTGGGGGCCCACTCCGGAGTGGGGGGGCGGGGGGAGGTAGAAGAGCACCAGGTTGAAGTCCTCCAGCACTGACTGGCACAGAGACGTCAGCTCCGCCTCCATCAGGCTGAGGGGGAGAAGAGGTCAGCGGGAGATGCATACATTTGAGAGAGAGAGTGATAGACAAACAGAGAGAGAGAGACACACTCAGAGAGACAGAGCGAGAGAGAGAGACAATGACAGGCCAAGAGAAAGAGTGATAGACAAAGAAGGAGACAAAGAGAGAGACAGAGAAAGAAAGATTCATACGCAGCCAGATGAGAAAAGAACGAGGAGAGGTCAGGTGAGGAGATCAGGATGAAAGATAAATACATGCATGAGGAAAGACGTCGAATCGTCTGTAAAATCTCACCTGCTCTTGGGCTGCAGCAGGCTCTGGAGGTACATGAAGCTCACCAACAGACGCTTGATGTCTCTGGACCTGGGGAAAGGGTCAAAGGTCAAACACACATGCCAGAAGTGCTTTTAGTGACAGTTGGCATAAATCAAATAGTTGTTTTAAAAAAGGAAAGAAAGAGGCATAGGAACATGATGTACAGGGTACTTGCCATGTTTTGCCAGCATGGTCAAGCTTGGTGACTTAACAACAAAACCTTGTTTTTACATTAGCACAGGACGATAATAGTAAAACGAGGTATAAACAGTAAATGAGTCGTAGAATGTATGCATGTATATAAAGTTACATTATAGAACCTTTAGTGGTTTAGGTCTGTTTTAAAGGGAATAAACAGATTGGTTCGTTTTTTGTTCCTCAGTTAGAAGTTTCAACAGTTTTTCCCGGACGTTCAGAATCCACCCACTGACCTTTGTCGCGACGGGGAGAGCTTCTTCATCTCCTGCTTCTTCACCTGCTGGTACATTTTGGACGCCTTGTCAAACAGGCGCTTCAGATTGCCGTAGGCGCCCTCGAAGGGGGTCTCTGATTGGATGCTGGGGGACACACCGGAAGAAAGGAATGTTATGATTCAACAAAAGTGCTGTGGTAAAGTGAGTGAAGTCTGAACAGAAGAGGTTGTCGTTATATGGAGGGACATGATTGGACTATATTCATTAGGATGAATATGATTGGACACTTTATGGACTGGTGTTGGTGAGGACAGGAAGAAAAGCTCTCACCAGCGCAGGTAGTAGTAGGTTGCCTCCACGTTGTAGAACTTGCTCCCAGCCAGAGTTCCTAACTGGTTAAAAGGCATGCCTGTACAAAGATCCAACTAGTTAAGGGAAAATATGATTTAATTTTCATGAATCGAGTTAAAAAAAAAACATCCTTTAACACTCCTAAATGTTTCCTTTAACATAAAGATCGTCTGGTATACGGGGAAATATTTAACCCGATTCTTCAGGTCTGTGCATGTAGATACAAGCATACAAATGCTGAAGTGCTAGGGCTTTACGAGGAAGTCACTCACCGACATGGGGCGTCACAGACAGGGCCTGGTGGTAGAACCTCTCGGCCAGCTGCTCCGCCTCCACCCCTGCCAGCTCGTTCTGGTACCGGGCTGGGGGAGAATTAAAACACTGCTTTATTTGTACAACCCAACTTGACCTAGCAGTCAGGGGCATAGATGTTTAAAGAGTTAAACAGATGGTCAAATTGGAACATGATTACCACTCTATGCCAACGCTTTGCTGCAGAACACAGAGTAGAAATCTCCCTACTCCCAATCTCCCAACATGTGCTGAGTCCAGAAGAAAAGCTGGACTGCTAACTTAAATCAGTGTTGGTCCAACTTAATCAACCATATCACCATAATAAAAGACATCCTGAACAAGGCACAAGGTCAAGTTGATCCCAGACAGGAAATTTAAGTTAGATGGAGGACAAACTGTGACAATAAATTTATATAAAAGATACCGAAAAAAATGGTAGTAGAAATTTTTTGATATTATCGACAGTAGAAAACAAATGAGTTAATATCAGAATACAAGTGAGTTAGTGAAACTATTTCCTGAAACAAGCTGGTAGGAAGACGTGCCTTTTACTAAATGCATGGACATTATTGACCATATACGCAACATGACGAAAGCTATATGTGAGAAGAGTGGTTAGAAACAGAGGCCGATAGAAAAATATTATGATGTTGGCGTTACCTAGATCTCCGAGGTAGACCAGGCAGCGGTGGCAAGCCATCTGGGCCCACTCCATCTCCTTGGGGGAGGCAGACACTGGCTTCTTACGACCTGCGGAAGACATTTTGGTCAGAATGGTTGGTCACCTCTTATTTTTTTTTTACTACTTCACAATTGGTCACCTCTTATGATATTGAAATGTGTGATGAATATAAATTATTTTTGGACATACATTTGCTTAAACATAACATTGTTCTTGAAAGTTATTGCCATACAAATTGTTCTTATTTGAATTCAGGGAAACAGGTTAACATGTAGTTTGTGGTATAAACTTGTTATGAAAATTAATTAGAAAACTGAAAAACATTTGAGTGTTGGGTTCGGTTTTTATCAGTAACTTTGTGCATGTCGTGCCCTCATGCCTCTCAGGGCCTAAGTGCATGTGTTGTGCGTTAACTGACCGATGAGGGGGTCTGTGACGTGGGTCCAGTCGATGCAGTCCTGAAGCTCCAACTGGTAGTGGGACTGGATGTACAGCAGCAGGTGCTGGTAGAAACCCACCCCGGCGATCAGGTGGGTCCTGTAGGCACACTCTAGGGCACTGCGGCTATGGATGTGCTATAAGATGGTGGGGAAGGGAAAATGTCAAGACAATTAACAGGCTCCAGGGGCTTTCACAGGCCCAGATTACATGCAACCTACCGACCCGGTCACTCCAGGGCAGTGTTTGCCCTAGACCGCCGGCTGATAGTCATGTAGTTGTTGTCGCGAGACAGAATGCATATCTAAACCAACAGCAGTTTTACATCGATGAGGTATATTAGACAGTTGTGAATGCGTTACAATTCAAATTCAAATCATTCAGGCAGAACAAGTAGAACAATGCATGACCAGTGCTATGTCCAATTGGGGCACAGTCACAAAAACCTGGCAGGACTCAAAGACTTGTTGAGAAGGAACACATAGGAGGGAAACAAATAACAAAGAGATAAGGCAAATACGAACACTTTGAATCTGAATCTAAGACAAATAAGTCATGTTCCTCTTTCCGCCCACACAAACACAAACACAGCCATGCGAAATAACAACCAGCTGACACAGAAATTGGAACAGCCATACACTTTCTGCCAGGTTCCGGGTAACCAATCCAGCACAAATGTCGCGGTGGCTTCATAAGCAAACATAATTTGACAACTGACAGGGTTGCTAGGTGAGTCACATCACGCCATAATCATATGCCCCTCTTGTTTATGAGTCAGATACGATATCATATAGCAGTTGTCGTATAGCAGTACCTTCTTGTTGGTCTTGATGACCTGGATGACCTCGTAGTAAACCTTCCTCCACAGCAGCTCCTCCGCCTTGCGCCCGTAGTCCACAGGGTGGAGAAACATCAGCTTTACACACAACTCCCTTAATCTGAAGACACACGCACACACACACATTAAAGGTTTGTGGAACATTTAAAAAACAAACACTCCCAAAACACAGTGCTGTGTTCATCAAAGCTAATGCATTGCCACACACTACGAGCAGAATGGCTCGTAGTGCTATTCTGAAAGTGCTATTATGAAAGCAAAAAGGTGTGTCCCAAGGGGAGGACTGGCTTATGAGAGAATGTAAATAGTACCGCAGAATCACAACACATACACTTTGAGGTACTAAAAATGTTGGGCATGATGAAAGCTTGACAACAACAGAAGTCCACAGTGTTTACACTACGTGGCTTTACTGATGCCAATCAGGAGTTTATAGTATCCTTTCCTAAACAGCTGGACTTACTTGTTGCGAAGGCTTATGTTCTCGGGTTTGAAGACCTCCCTGTAAGATGACTTGCTGCCAATGATGACATCTAGCTTGTGCACAGACTCCACCACCGCCCTGGTTGACGTTGGAAGAGAAGAGAACAGCATTGCTGTGTGACTTGGCAAAAAAAAACAAAAAAAAACACCAGTGAATTATTTCGAGTCAGTGTGGTGACCATGTCCATCGCAGAGCGCTGGACATCCCTTTCTCTTTCGACTGGTTGATAAAAAATGATCACTCAAACATTTGGGAGGAGGGTGAACAAACACCAGCTAACTAGCAAAATCATATTGGGGAACACTGAATTTCTGATATACTGTGAGGCTGCTCTCTCTAGATCACCCAATATAGATGCTCATGATCAATCCTTCTTTACCTTAGACAAAGCTGTTTGAGTGACTTCAAGCATCCCGTCAGCGGTGTTAACAGCGTTAATGATCTACTAACGCTTGTACAATACAATACAATAACCCAGGTTGGTTAGCACAAGAAGACTCCCTGGGCTAGTTTGTGCAAAACGGCCTTGCTTAACGTTACTCACCTGTACAGACGCTTGATGAGAAGTACTTTCGCTTCTGGCTCGCTGTCTTGCCCTGGTCCACTCATCTTAGCAATCGTAGTGATTTTTGATCAATTCAGTTAGTAGTCACTCAACACCTCCCCGACCCAACACTCGTGCTTGTTTCCCGGCAGTGACAACCGTGTTGGTAGCCAGACACTGTTAGCTACCCAGCTAATATCAGTCTATCTTATTCTTTCTCCCGTTATTATGTCCTTTGGCAATACCCCCTCTACCCATACGTCCTGGAGATCAGGTAGAAGGGGGCGCCGCTGTACGTATAGTATTGCTGGTCAGCTAAAACGCTCTAATATCTTGCTTGTGTTGTTCCCTCTTCCGACCATTGCTACGAAGGCGGCCATTATTTCTGAGCAGTGGCTGGCCAAATATCGCGAGAATACACATGGTTCTTGCGAGATTAAAACGGGGTTGCCAGGGATTCCATAACCCCGAGAAATAGCAGTAATTTGTGGTTCAGGGTAACCAGTAATTCTGATTTAGAATAATGATTTAGTACAATCTGATTTAGAACAATTATGCAGAAAACATATACAAATACAAAAAAGGTAACTATATTCCCAAAGGACATTTTGGAATAGAGAACCTTTGAATTACGGACAAATTAGTCAGTAAATATAACTGTAATATACACAATATATAATATAAACTGACTCAGTGTAGGAAGACACGCATTGGAATTGTCTTCATCAATGATACAAATTGCTACTATTACCAATTTACCTTTATCAACCTAATTTGAATGTAATGTCAAACTAATTTGAAATGTACAAAGTAAGCGGATATGTGGATATGTCTCCCTCTGCAGTTTTCTTTAAACAGCCCAGACTGCCAACATAATTGGCAACATTTACCTTTGGTATACAAGAGGTACAATTTTGAAAATATCATCATCAAGTTGGTCTGTAAAATCAACACAGCATAGATAATAATGAATAGATAGTGGGAGAGATAAGTGTATTTGTGTGCGTGCCTGTGTGTGTGTGTTTATGTGTGTGTGTGTGTGTGTGTGTGTGTGTGTGTGTGTGTATGTGTGTGTGTGTGTGTGTGTGTGTGTGTGTGTGTGTGTGTGTGTTTGTGAGTGTCCTTGTGTGCGTATGTGTGTTGAGGAGGACCGAGATAGACTGTTGGCTGATCTGCTTTTCCATTCCGACATTCAAACATAATTGAATAAGATATGTTATTGTTATATTATTATCATGCTGAAACATGATACACTGTACTGGAATGTACTGTAGCATCTATTTCTGTAATTATACTAATATACTAATAAGCAAACACTCAATAACTATCTACATATTTTTTGGCTAATTTCCTCATACGCAAAATCATGTTTTTTCTATTTGTATCTTAAAATCACCCGATCATAGCCAAGAAGGATGCCCTTTCCCATGTATCCCCCATGTCTTAAAAAATGTTGAATATCTTTTACAATCATTGAGAGCTCAAAGGGCAAAGACGGTCCTGTTTTCCTCCATAAGAGATCACCTTTGTGTGTGAGGGATGTAATATTGATATTTTGGTGACTGATAATTGATTCTGTATTGTTTTTGTATTAAATATCAATCTATTATTGAATTGATGGATACTGTTAAGTCAGTGTAAGTTCTTTCTCTGTCGCATGTATTTTACAGTCGTATACATAAGATAGAACACATTCCAACACCAACTTAAGAATTTAATTATTTGTTTATTTATTAATTTATTTACATATTTCTATCTCCAAGAATCACCCAGCCGAAAAATATAAATTCCGGTTTTATTTAAAAAGAAAAAAAGAAATAAACGATGGAATCATCATCAACTGCATCAAAGGAATTATTCATCAACAAAATTAAAGTGGCAAAAAATCATTATTACAATAATAATTTAATGATCAGAATATCCACATTCATAATAAATCCGTATACAACTGCAATACACTCACTCACCACTCGTTCAGTAATATACATAAAATCACCAAATGTCTTTCCTTTGGAAAACAACAATAGAAGATTCTAGAGAGGGGAGGGGGGCTATGGCTTGTCAAGGTGGGGGGGGGGGGGGGGGGGGGTGAAGATGAGTAACCGGCGCCATTGATGGGTCAAAGGTTATTAAGTATCGTAAAAGGGGAAGGGAGGAGGGGGAGGGGGGGTGGGGGGCAGGAGGAGGCACACTTACTCAAAAGGACCAATACAAAAACAAGCGATGGGAAATTGCAAAAGTACTTCCATGAGCAGCGTTGGCCAGCCGAACCAGACCTTCAACTGATAAAAGGTTAGCGGTGCTCGTTGAGAGGGGCGGAATTTACGGAACTAAATTTTAAGGAATATATATATATATATATATTTATATATAAGGGTTGTCTGAATAAATATACCTCTGGATCACAACCATCGCAAACATACACAGCATGAACTGAAAATCAAAATTGTTTTTTTTGAGCTTCAAACAAATTGTAGATCGGGATCTGTGTAAATAACTGTCCTCGTCTATCTATGTACAAACATTGCTTGGTCACCCAAATCTCCTGCAGGAAAAAAAGCTTTGAGTTGGTCAACATGAGCGCACGCTTGAAGTGATGCGCCTGACAGCTTGAAGGACGCAGCAAAGAGACAGCAGCCCTGGGTGAGAGTGTGTAATTCTGCACACACAGTGCCTTTCACAGCTGTCCATTCACCTAGAAAACCATCTCCTCCACTCAGGATTCGTAAACCGAGAGAGAGAGACAGAGCAATAGAGCGAGGGCAAGAGAGAGAGAGAGAGAGAGAGCGAGAGAGAGGTGGCGGCAGAGAGAGATACAGTAAAGGGGGAAATAATTATATACGCTCTGTATGTCTAAAAAATAACAACCTGTATAGACATACTATATATACACATTTATCCAGTATATACACACACAATTTGATTCAGTACACGCACTTATATACAGACACATTCACTCATTTTGGCAGGGCCTCTAATGTATCTCTCTCTGTCACCAGGGATTCAAAGTGAGGAATAATGGGGAAGGGGGGTAGGTGGGCTGGGGGTTTGTAGTTTGAGCATCTCCATTTAAATAAACAGCTTTAGATCGGCTCCCAGAATGCTGTAGTGGGTTCTCATTGAAACCAAGGATTCATCCATTCACCTAGAAACTCAGAGGAGACCTTAACATGCCCTTGGAGGGGAATCTCAAAACGACCCACACACTGTGAGGACTGTCCTTCTCCGAAGAGCATCAACATCGTCTGTGAACGGAGAGCCCCGTGGCAATTGTCGGGTAGAAAAAAGGGAAACAAAAGCAAACCCAAATGTTACCCATCGTCCGTGTCCTCGCGTCGCCCGGAGAGCGATGACACGCCAGAGGAAGAGGGGTCGCAGGTCAAAGCAACGTTTTGTTGTTGTCAGTCAGTGAAGGAGGAGCAGCTGGGAACAGGTTTGTTCCTGTTTGTCAGAAAGTTTTCTAGGGCACAGTCCCACACCCTCAGTGTTCACTTTAAGATTGTCTAAATAAGAAAACGTAGTTTGTATATAAAATGGATCCTTTATGAACTTCCATCAGATAGAGGCTTCCGACTTTATCAAGAAATAAATATCTGTTCCGAAAGATTTACGATGTAGAGTATATATCTATATATATATAGCTTTGTATGTACTACAGTAAGAATAAGCAGTATCATACAAATATAAATAGTAACATTCTGTCCAGTTTCAAGATTGTGTTGAATATTTTTTCTAAGCAGATTTTTTGTGTATAGGCTGTGCATATTTAGATTCCTTTAAATCAAAGTCAAAAAAGAGTTCCTTAACAGAACGGCTAAACTATGAATTAAGAAAAACTATTGAAAATGAAAAATAGCACGTAGGTTTAAAACTAGGAGTTTAAGTAGGTGTCTAAATAATAATTAGAAAAGTTCTTGAAAGAAGAGATGACGTCATTAAAAAGTAACATGGAGAGAGAGAGAGAGAGAGAGAGAGGAGTCAAGAAAAGCTTAAAAAATTGCTTTTCGTCTGAAAACAAAAAGAAAAGTCAAGCACCTTTGAAATACGTGTCACCTACAGTACAATACACCTCTCTCTCTCGTGTTGTGACCCCACCTGACCCCTGTGGCCTCAGAGTTGCTTCGCCCCCACTGATTCACTATTCTGCATAGCTAGTCTTCACATGCAAGCCAGGCCGGCGAGCAGATGAGACGCTCGGCCTGTCCACCGAAGAAAAGTCCTATAATATATCCAATCACGAAGCGCCAGATGCATAAAAAAACTCCAGTGGATCCAATCAAAGAGAGAGAGAGAGGGCCCAAGTAAAGGAAGGTCAATAAATAAATAAAAAAGGAGCACCCAGCAGATCCTTATCCGGTTTGCTGGGCGTTCGCTGCACCATCCTTTGAGTAAAGGGACTGGGACCAATGGGACCCAAGTACCCCCTTCGTCAGCCAATCGCGTCCCGAGAGAGGGCCCTTGACATTTGGCTGTGCCACCCTTTGGACTTCACACGGCCCAGCCAATTAGGTTCCAGGATGTCCTCCACGAAGCTTTGTGAGTGGCTGAGAGAAGAAGAGCAAAAAGAGGGCAGAAAGAGAGAGGAAAAACGAAGAGGAAGGAGAGGAGGAGGAGGAGGAAGAGGAGACGAGGGGACTTGATCAGGGGCTACTGAAGCAGAGTGAGGAGATGAGATGGTCCCTGGGTTGACCACAGGTTTGAAGGCATCCTCATTTCAGGGAGGTTTCTCATCAGCTCTGAGGAGAGTGCTTGTGTACCTGAGTCTTTCCACTTTATATTTCACTGAGGTATTTTTTTACGACCCCTCAACGACCGAGCGTCCCTCATCTCTAGCCTCACTACGATCTCACCATCTCTGCTTGTGAAATACTTTACACATCGAAAGAAGTAGCCCTACAAGCTGTGTGGAAATAGAAGACAAAGATTTGTTTTTACTTCTGGCTCAATGTTAGCATTACAAACACATTGCTAGTGTTGGATTTGTCTGCAGTTTCAGCTATTTACTGAATCTAACCCCTTCTTTCTGATTTTATTGTAGTTTTCTAGAACTGACCAAGAGATACATGGCAATGTGTCGTTTTGACCCTGGACCAAAAGAGAGGAAATTCATCCTAAAATTTAAAACAAGCTGAAACAGAAGGGTCTGAGATTCTTGTTCTGCATGCCCCTATTGGGAGTATTCACTGAGCTGGTGCAGAATGAGTACAGAAACAGTGACACAAATTCACATAAGGACAGGTTACAGCAGACATTTCATACAGAAAGAAATAAACAAACACAAAACAAGACAGGGAAACACATTCAACAGACGGTTTGTATCTTAAGAACGGAGAAATATATTAAATCCCTTTTGGAAAACAAAATAATAGATTAAATAATACCTAGGTAGTTATGCATACAATGTAAACGCTCACAGTATCGTACGATACTTTGGATAAATGCATCTTACAATACCGTGAGGTAGTACATTCTTTACATTCTTAGCATTGGCATATCTTTTTACTTTGGATTTTCTTAGAAAAGGTACTGGACTTTTAAAAGTATTCATCCTTCAGTAAAGAACAGCGGTATTAGTGTTGAGTGCAGGATTTCATGTTCAGCCTTTGAGCCCGGCCTGTCTTTATTCTGTGTCAGTGTCGTGGCTGTCCTACTGGGAGATCACTGATGAATGGTCTAGTTGTCTCTGGAGTTAAGAATGCCAGTCAATGAGCGTCGTGCCGGGACCTTCAAGGTTAAAGCGCGGTAGGCCTTTGTCAGAGGTTTGGCTGATACAGAGCTATTTATTTCTAATGAATGCAACTACGGCAACCAGAAGCTAGAAAGAACACATAGTATAAATGTACAAACTATTTATAGATTTGAAAGAGATTCCAACCTCACAACGGTCAACCGTTTCCCCTAGACACAACCCATCAAATGTAGAAAGTGCAGTTAGAGTGTAACAAATGACAATTCATCAACTTCCCTTATTATTATTTTGCTAATTAATATAATTAAGTATCTCTCAAATGAGGAGGAGGCCAGTAGAAGACAGGAATCCCATGTAGAGAGGGATTAAAAGAGGAGAAAACAGAGACAGAGGCATCTGTGGATTGTTATTTGCAGTTATATAACCTCAAAGCAGAGACCATTGGAGGTACATACTTTATGATTTACATTCATTTGATAAAATTTGAGATAAGACGCGTTTTTCCTTGTTTTACCTATGAGTTTCCTACATTCCAGTGTCTGTTATATGTTGTAACCATGTTCGAAATTTTGTATGCTGCTGTTCTTGGCAAGGTCTCTCATGCAATATATATAATTTAATATCAAGAGACTAACCTGGTTAAACAAAGGTTAAATAAAGAAATAACCAAATTATATGTCTGGTTTAGCTTTGGTTTTTTACTATGAACTGTGACATTTTGAACTCCTCAGACAGATGGACAGACGGAGACAGGATTAGCAGACAATGAGAGACATACACACAAACTGGAACACAGAAGCGGAGACAAAGACACGTACACGTACACAGTGACATGACCTTGGAGAAGACAGGGAGGAGGAGGAGGAGGAGGAAGAGGAGGAGGTAAGATGGAGGACGTAGACAGACGAAGACCACACTTGGACCTGGGAAATGGCACCATTAGTTTCTCTTTAGCACCAGTGGATCACATGTCAGTTCTGCGATTGAGAAGAGAAAAATTGTATGAACTCAGTCTCCTTGCAGTCTCCCCCCCCCCCAAAAAAAAGGAATAAATACAAGTAGTCCCTTTTTCAGCACTGAGTCAGTTTTCTTATAAAAGCGATGGTATTGCTGCTTTCTCCCACTGTGACCTCATCATATCATAGTTATTTGAAGACCCTGTTGAATAACGCTCAAAGGCACTAAAAGGAAGGACTACGGTACTAGGTCTACCTGACCACCTACAGGTGCAGCTATCACACCTGTAAGCACAAGGGGAAAGGAGGGGGGGGGGGTGGGCGCGAGGGACATGGCCAGCTGTGAGTGTGGCCGCGGCACTGGACTGAAGTTTGATTGGTTTCTAATGGAGCGTTCCGTTTTGTTCGTTCCGGTGAACCTTTCCTCTCCTTCCGTTACGCCGCGCCGGCACATGGGACGCTGGTCGGCATGGTGTTGTTATTATGGTTACGGTCTGCCTGTGTGTGCCCGGCACTATCCCCTAAAAACAGTGTACAGTGTGTCGTCGGGGGAGGGGGGGGGGGGAGCGGGGGGCGGAAGCAGTCACCACCTTGGCCTGCAAGAGTGGTGCTGCGCCGGAGCCTGTGGGCGGAGCCACTGAGGAGCCCTTAGTGGTGTGCATGGCGTGTGTCACAAAGCGCTCTCCCCAAACGTTTCTTCTCTCTCTTGCTCTCCAAAAAGGGTTCATGACTAGAGGGGGGGGGGGGGGGGGGGCGGGGTCGGGGTTCGGATGGGCCAGGGTTGGGTTCACAGAAAAAGCAACCCTTTTTGTTTATTTGGAAGAGTGTAGGCACAGTATTTTTGTTTATTTGTTTATTTGTTTATTAAGTTCCTCTTTAATTGGGTCCTCTTTCTCCCGAGCGTTGCTTTTTGACCTGCTCCCTCTTCCTCTGCTGTTGCCATGACGCCGAGTGCCTGTGCAGTTGTCACGGGGGTGGACATTTGGTTGCCATGGAGCTCTCCGTTCAGACTAGGTGGTTGATGATGTCGTGGTGGTGGTGGTTGGTGCAGTGGTGGTGGTGACGGCGGTGGTGGTGGTGGGTTGTGACGCGACGTGAGGTAGCAGAGAGGGAGGGTGCGTGTCGTTCTGAGGGGGGGCGCAGTGGGCGGGGCTATCCGAGGACACGCCCAGGGGAGGAGTTCCTTGATGGTGGTCCAAGCCTCTTCCATCTCCTCCTCCTTCTCCTCCTCCTTGTCCACCTCCCTCTCCACTTTCTGTTTTCACACTGGGGTCTGCTGAACCCATGGAGGAAAGCTTGGTTTCCTAGTGAGACAGAGAGAGAGGGGGGGGGGAGAGGGGGGCGGGGAGAGGGCAGGGAGGAGAAGGGCCAATCGGAGGACGATGGAGAGAGAGGGTGGGATGCGTGGAGGGAGGGTAAAGGAGACAGGAGACGGGGGAGAGTGACAAGACAGATGAATCAGAAGGCGGCGTGGGAGGTGAAATGGGACGGAGGGAAGACGGAGAGAATCATGTTTCCAGAGTTGACGAGGGAAAGGGCAGAGAGTGTAGGGGAGGGATTTGGAAGCATGTGAAATGAGTGCAGCACCAAAAAGAGGAGAAGTGTGGTCGACACGTGAATTCATGGCAGGAACAACAAGAAGGCGGGATGGGAGGATGAGAGACGGCGGTGAGGAGGGGATCGAGAGGAACAAAAACAGAAAGACAGAGGGAGAGAGACAGGCAGAGAGAGAGACGAACACACAAAAAGAGACAAATGGGGCACAAAGTTAATGCGTGACGTACACCGACATTGATGGCAAAACAGGAAAAAAGGGGATACGGAGAAAGGAGGGATGGAAGGAATTAAAAAATCCTGAGGTCAAAAGCGTTCCTGATCTTCCTTGTGCTGCCGAGTAGCGCTGATTTTTGTTTTTCCGCAGTGACCGGGGGGGGGGTGGGGGGGGCGGGGGGGGGGTAAAACGTCAGGAGGTCAAGTGAGTCATTCTTCCCCAAAACGAAAGTACAACTTTTGTACAAGATCCCCCTCTAAGCCTCTATGGAAGTAAGATGGACCGGAGAAACAGCTGTGAAGAACACTGGCGCTTACGCACACTTAGGGGGGAGGCTCTACACGCACACATCACTGTAGCACATAGTGTTAGCATCACAACGTAGCAGAGCATGCAGAGCTTAGATTTAGAGATTAAATTTAGAGCTTAAAACTGAAATTGCAGCGTAGACATAAACTTAGCTTTATTTTAGAGCCTACATAAAGAGCGTTAACTTAGAGCATCAAAGTAGAGCTTTTAATTTAGAGTTTAAACTAAGAGCTTCAACTTTGAGCCTACATTTAGAGTTTAAACTAAGAGCTTAAACCGAGGGCTCAAACTTAGAGCTATAACATAGAGCTTTGAAACATAGAGCTTATACTTAAAGCATAGAGCGTATAGCCTTTATTTAGAGCTTTGATTTTGAGCATGATCAAGGGAATTACATTGAGAGACACCATTTTGAGCTTGAACTTAGCTCCGTTGGCACTACGCTACACAAAGCCCAAACAGTGGCCTCCTCACCAACCAATACTTCCAACCCAAGCTCATTGAAACCCAATGAGTCTCTGCTCAGAGTTGGGTTTGAACTTTGGCTTGGTGCAGTATCAGTGTTTGGTTTGGCCTGCGTTTCTTACCTACGTTGGCGCAGAGTAACCTCAAGCGTATGTATTAGTCTAAAGTCGTAAACAAGGTTTGTTTTGGTTGTAAGTTTGTTCACTCCCAGTCGGTTTCACTGTAGTCTGCATGGATTAGTGGGAAGAGAAAACATTTGGATTATCGGGCCGTGAGACAATTCAAATCTTATACTGTATAGTTCTTATAGATCTATAGTGCGGCGGTTTTCAATGTGTAAAGGGCTTTAAAATAAAGTAATAGATAATATTTTTGAATAAAAAATATTATTTGGATTGAAACGAAATGGGGATGGGTGCCTGACGTAGCTGGTGGTTTGGTCTGCATCCTGCATATTCGACACCACACATTAAACACACTACTGCATGGATGTGTCCACTGAGACAAAATGGGGGTTTCGGAAAAAGTTAACTCAATACGAACCAAAAAAGTCCACCTTGCAAAAATTGGATGTGAATTCACAGAACTTTTCTCTTCTCAATCAGGACCAAAACAAACAAGAATCGAAACATTTGCATTGGCTTCATGTTTTTTGGTGATTACTGGTGCTATGGATGAGAAGTTGTGTATTGGAGTAACAGGATGTCATTGAAATGACCACAACTAACCACAGTTCACTACAAAGCCCCTTCTGGCTTAATATGCATGTGTACATGATTACACATGATTATTAAGCAGGGAACACATATTATGTTTGAACAAAGCAAGGTTTTATTATCTTAAATGTAACTGACATTCTCTTATTTTAACAAACACACAAACATACACAGTTTGAAGGCACAGTTCGGCTGTTTCGGGCCCATAGTAAAGTTATTAGAGAGAGGTTATTTTTATACTAATGGAGTTTAAGGTTGTTCCAGCAATGACATAAAACATTTAAAGACAAACACATGGCGTTCTCTTATCCTATCTTGGTTATTAGTAGATATCTATTAGCACAGCAGCCTTAAATACAGCAAAACATAATGTGAAGCAAGGATAATTTAAATGAATAATAACAAAAATGAAGTCAAAGCACATTGGAAATCAAATGAAATAAAAACACAGAATGACACTTTCTCAAACACAGTGACAGTTGGTCCTAGTTATACTTGTCGGACAAAAGATGATCTCAGCTAACAAACAACATAAATGTTACACCTATACACCAAACAGACTCACACACAAAAAAAACACATTTACACATGGATCAGTGGATCAATATCGGGACAGAGTGCGTCAGATACGGAGATTTCGTCACAGGTTGCTGTGTTGTCGATGGACAGGAATAGGAGCACACATAAAGAGGAGAGAGAGGAGGGCGGAGGAGAGGGGGCTATGGATGAGTGAGACAGAGAGAGGGAGAGAGAGAGAGAGAGAGAGACAGAGAGACAGAGAGAGAGCGAGAGGTGTGCTGTATTACCTGGAGACTCGGGGCGGGGCGGGAGCGAGGCGGGGCTGCACTAGGATAGACTGACGACGCCCCTAAGAGAAATCACCGTATCTCGTCAACACAAGAGGAGAGGAGGGCGAGAGAGGCAGACACAGAATAGGAGGGGAATTAAGAGAGAGAGGTAGAGAGAGAGCAGGGGAGAAAGAGAGGAAGAGATAAAGAGAGGGGAGGAAGGAAGGACGAGAGGAAAGGAAGGGGAACAGGAAAAGAAAGAGAGGGATAGATAGGGATAAAGCTCAAAGGGAGGGAAAGGAAGGAGAGAGGTGGAAGATGGAAAAGGTGAGAGCCGGAAGAGGGGAGAGATGGAGAGATGGAGGAATGTTTTCGAGAAAAAGAGAAGGGATGACAGGAGGAAAAGGGATAGAGCGAGAGCGGGTGTGAGAAAGAGAGAAAGAGCGAGAGAGAGAGAGAGAGAGAGAGAGAGAGAGATAGAGAGAGAGAGATAAGGGGGGGGAGAGAGAGAGAGAGAGAGAGAGAGAGAGAGAGAGAGAGAGAGAGAAAAAAGAGACCAGAACAAGAGGAGACCAAGAGGGGAGGTATTTGTGCATTTTGGGGGAAAATTCAAAGGGAAAAAGGGTTTGAGGGAGAAAAGACACAACTCATAACGCGCTAGACAAACAACATTCACCAGCACATACAAATTACAAACATACACTGTAAGTACACAAATATAATAAACACAACACTTAAATAAAAACACACCAGACACACACACACAGACACACACTCACACACAGACGGTTGCAGTTGGTTAGAACTCCGCCGGATACAGCGGGAAGCTTTGATCAGGCTGCCATGCACAAGAGCCGTAATGGAGGACATGCAGAGGAGGGAGGCGTTACGACGCACATCCCCTCATCACAAGGCTGTCATTCAGCCCCGGCCGCCCAGGGCCGAGCCCCGGGGGAGCCCTGGTTCAGGAGGCAAGGAGAGAGAAGGTAAGACACACCAACCAGCAGGACACATGCACCTGTCTGCATGTACACACCGGTAGAGGTGGGAGGCTG
>NC_140278.1:15742038-15812038 GCF_964030765.1 Micromesistius poutassou
GGAGTTGTATGAAAATGAGGAAAATGAGTGACCCAGATTGCTCCTGACAACTCGCGCACGCTTCTGTCTTTACGTGCCCTTTCAGATGTCATTCAGTCAGACAGCCACTGACAAAATGAATTAAAATCTCAATTAAGTGTATTTTAAATGCTTGGGGAGGGAAAAGACTGTGAAAGGGGTTGTGGATCATCCTACTGTACGCTACTGTATTAAATGGGAAAATGGGCATCAAGGGAAATATTAGCATGAGGAGGAGGGAGGATTAAGTCATTCAACCACCTTATCAAGGGATTATTTAAATGTGCAATTATTTTCCAGAGCCTTGTGATCAAAACACTACACGTTACGTCATCGTCGGCTGTTAGGGAAACCAGATAGCAATTATAATCACCAAGACAACAAACGATGGTTGCTCGTTCTTTTGTATTTTGTTTCACAAAACAAATTTGTTTTCTTTGTTTTGTGTCTCTGCTGGATGAAGCCTGATTCCAAAAGTTTTTCAAAGCCTTCTTATTCACACGCTTGCAGACATCTATAAATAAAACAAATCCACAGGTGGAGTTTTTTTAAACATAGGTGTTTGGATGTTTTATTCCATGAATAATGTACAATGTTGAGGTACTTTACAAAGAAATGAACAAAAACATGGGGAAAAAAGAGAATGAGCAAACAAGCACTGACAGAAATATTGGCACGGTCTCAATGGAAATGTACAGCATCAAACTCTCCGAATGCACACAATGAATCATGAAGCTGCAGACCTTTAAATACATTTTCTTTGTATATCTATTCAAGTAGTGGTAGCTTATGAGATCAAGTCTTCAATGCAGTTCAAACAACGTTGGCCCGAAGCGTAACACACTGGGTCAAGATGAAACGTCTGCTACACAGAGAAAAGGCAGAAGACAGGCGATGTACAACAGCAGGTGAGGTTCATGGCAAAGTCAAAGGACACATTCATATCAGACCTGGATGAAACAGGATTGGTGGAGACGTTGTGTGCTTTGACATGCTTTGGTAGCACGGCCAATGGTAGCAGGCTGAATGAGCATCATAAACATAAATAATAAACATAATAAATGGAGGAAAACTGAGTAAAATAGCAATATAGTTATGTGGGTTGTAATGAGACAAGGCACAGGCCGGAGGATCAGCTTTTGTCTGCAAAATAAATAAAAACTGAAACTTTGCGAGTTACTTTCAGCTATGGTTTCACCCAGGTCCGGACGCATATCAGAAAAGCATATAATAAATAGAAGTTCATATAATAAATTGAAACCTATAGAGTTAATGTAGTACCTGGGTGGGTTTTGTTGGTATTCAAACCAATCACATGCTGATTGAGCCAAAAACACAATACATCGTGAAGGGATTCGCATTATAGAAGATGTTATTGAACAATCGATACAGCCGTTAGCCCAGCTCTGCTACACGAGATGGCAGACAGACCGACAACAAAACATGACCAATATCTCTGCAGAATTTATTTTTATTTTTATCCCTTTTTAAGGGAAATAATATGGAAATAATACTTAAATAATACCATAACTGCATTGTTTACATTATTGTAAGTTGTCACATCTATGTCACACCACCAACGACGTACTTCAGAATTCAAATCTCAAAGCCCAGGCAGAAAACACCGACGTAGCCTATTGATATTAGAAACTTATTGTTTTAATGAAGAGCATCCATCGAGCAAAGGACATCCATCAAGTCATTCAGTGGATATGCATACGATTCACAAGCACAAAACAGACATACCAAAGGCAGCATACTGTGCTCTCTTAACGGTAGCTCGCACAGTATACAGTATCATATGTCACGGTTGAGGGAAATAATATGAATATGAATTCTAATAAATATATGCTATTTTCTGACTCCCTTGAGCTCAAACTGTTTGTACACAAGTCTATGTGTATACACTTTATGCATTCTGAATACTACTTCGACAGAGTATACTTAAAAATAAAGATGAACGCTTGTATCCATTATTGCACTTCTCAGACCAAAAATATGGTTATTGCAAGAATAAAATGGTTACACTTTATATTGTTATATTGTTCTCTATGATAATGTACTCGTACAACATCTACAGTCTCTCTCTATCTCTCTTTATCTTTCTCTCTCAATATTATATATATATACGGTTTATATGTGTTTAAATAGTATACTCTGGCTCTTACATCACTGACTTTTAAAAATATTTTTATAAACTAAGAATTCAGTAAACATTGGTATTTAATTAAACAGTAAACATGATATTTAATCAGCTCAGGTCAAAGATAATACTATATATATATTTAATATATATATATATATACTGTATATATACACACACACATATATACACACACATATATACATATATATATATATATATATATATATATATATATATATATATATATATGTGTGTGTGTGTGTGTGTGTGTGTGTGTGTGTGTGTGTGTGTGTGTTTGTAAATGCTTAGTGTAAGTGGAATAAATATATTTATGATATAATGATCTTATTTGTCTTTGGTTTAAACTTAAATAATGCCCTGGCCATTTGGCAACGTTCACATTGGCTTCAGAAGGAAAGTCCACAAAGTGCACTAATCTTGTATTATTTAAGGGCCATATTTCACCACCAGGTGTTATGTTGATTAACCATTGCAATCTTTTCCGAAATCTAGAGTGACATCACACGTGGGGTATTGAAATGGCTTCTAATGGTTGAACACACCAGCTGGTAAATAGGGGTACTTTAAAGTTATGTATCCAAAAGATTTCTAAACACAACATTTGATGTGTAGTTCAACCCATTACATCAATGGATGTTTGGGGTTCATTTAATACTGGAAGGGAATTCACTTTTAGAATTGAAGGTTAATTTAGTATAATTTAGTTAATTTATATGCTGTTAGTGTAAACAGTACACTCATTTGACATTTGTAGAATACCAGGAAGAAAAACATAAGGATTTGGTCTCCATTGCCATCCAAATCTGACATTGGACCAATGGTTGGTTCATAAAAACATGTCTGGAAGTCCATAATGTCCAGCTCTTACGTACAAAAAGTTGAATTTAAATCTAGACATGGAGAAATGTTGGTTAAACTTAGCTTAGCTTGTCCCAACCGTTCTGGCAAATTAAACTGTAATCAACAATTCAATCTTTTCGAGTGAATCTGTGTGACTCCATTATAAAAATAATCACTGAAATGTCATGCATAATGATTGCTCAGAAAGGGAACTTTAATATAACCCTTCTCTTCAACTCTCTCTCTCCCTCCCACTCGATCACTAACTCATTTGTTTGATTGTGCCCGAGCGCCCTCCATGTTCTTGGTACTAACTCCCTCCATTAGTGGCTGCACCTTTCATATGGGCTTCATTGATTTTCTAAATGCTGCAGCCTACATGTCTGTACTTTAGGTAGCCGAACAGTTAAAAGTAACCAGATCCAGAAATCCAGAGTGGATCCAAGTAGGTTAGGCAAGTTGGAGTAACTCACCAGAGTTTAACTTCCTGTAAACACGAGACTAGCTTGCTGCTAGCTTCAGCTGTGTCTGCATAGTATTGGGGTACAGCACAATGAGAGTGCACAGGCAGAGTGCACGCATGTAGCCGTGTAGGTAGATAGACAAGTAAGGCATCAAAAGATTTCATTCAGCCTGAATTAAGTGATTGGATGAGCTTATTACAGGCCTGCGACAGCCAAAGATAGAGCATTTGATTTATTGATTTCTGTCAAGATGAAATTTCAACATGACAAAAAATGCTTCTTATATAAATTGCCTACCCAATCTTTATCTGAGGCATGCAATTGTAATCAATATCTTAACATAGTGATTGGTTCAAAATACGTTGGATCTGGTTATGGATTTGTGGAACTGATTACTCAAAAGACGTGTAGACCGGAGCCTTTCGTAAAATATTGTGCAAGCCACACTTCTATCTTGAGAGACTACACCTTAGGAGTACATAGTTAATTAAAAATAACGGAGGTATCATTGCTCATGCTCAGTTCAGGCAAAGAAAGAAGTAATCCATACTTCATCAGCACACAGCATTATACTTACTCACATGGATGCTAAAATGGAAGAGTTGGTGTCATGCCATTGTATTCCAGAGTCAGCCATGACCAAGTCAGGCTTGAACTTAGCCTTTCCTCTTGTGCTTCTGAATGATTAGTTGAAGATTACGATGTGGATTATGTGGTGACCTGCGATCCCCTAGAGATTCTGTTAAAAAAGGAACATCTTTTTCCCATCATTTTTTTGTTCTAAACTTTGATTCGTAGAAAAAAATGAAGAGGTCCATTCCTACCCTCTGAGCATTTAAACAAAGGATATAGAAGGTGTTCAAAGGTTGGCTCTTATGTACAAGGATTGGATCATTTAGGGTCTATTTCATTAAAGCAGACTGGGGTTCACTGTCTTTCCATTTCGTCTCACCTGGCGTGGATTTAAAGTGGTAATATTCTCTGTCACACATATCTACACTTTGCAGACCATACACTACTTATAAGGAGAAAACAAGGAGTCAGTCATGTAAATGTTTCAGACAGAACAGCTACAGCAAAGCCATAGCATCCGCCTTGCTACCCAAGTATCCTAATGAAACACCCAATGGCCTACGTTACCCCTTCTCTATCAACAACTTTATTTTGAAGTGGCTCAATAAAGTCTATGAAGTGTGTCGCTACAAGTAAGCTGCAGCCTCATATTTCAATTTAAGTGCTCATTAAATTCCAGTTCAGACATCAACATTTTACAGAAACCAACAGCTGACACTAATAAAAACCAAAGTGATGTTGATGGAGGATTGTCTCCACATTTTACTGCAGTCAGGTGTAAAACTGAAATCCACTTAGCCTTGTTTTTCTTCCCTACCCAAAATGACATGCTGGGTTAGTCCGTTGTCGATTAAACACTTACTCGCACATAAGCCCATGAAGAAAGGAACTACCCCACATGATCTGGTAGTAGTGGCAGTAGAAGTAGTAGTAGCCCAACGGACTACCATAAATTTTTCTGCATTTATTTCCAGGGTCATCCACCAAGAGAGTCTTGATCAGGCATACTTAAATCTGTTAATGAGGATACCATTCTCCTTTTAACGAAAACATATTCTTCATGTGGTGTATGAGTTTGTTAAATCATGGATGTAAGCATTAATGCATTCCACAGGCAGCGTATCAAATGTCAAATGTCATGTGCTTCACCAACATGGTATGGGGTTCATGGTATTGGTGCCGGACAAAATGTAAAATGACTCATCCGCCCCAAGCAGAAGTTGAAAAGCTTTTTGAGGTCTCTTTACTTTCTCTCCTTCGCAACAACAGCGTCAACATCAACAACAACGACAGCGAGATGGTGGTGGTGAAGGTCCTCCATTTACCTGCTGATTATCCCTTTAATCTGGGAGTCTTTCTCGTGCTGCTGCTGCCTGAGCCGACGCTCGCTGTCGTCCAGCCGGTTCTGGTACTGCAGGAGGATCTGACTGGTCTGCTGTTCCTGGCTCAGCAGCCTCCTCTCATACTCCTCCAGCTTCTTGTGGGACATCACCAGGCGCTCCTTCAGCGAGTGGATCTCATCCTCGTACTCCTTCACCTGGAGCAGAGGAGAGGCACCAGGGGAGGTGAGGAGGAGAACACACTGAGGGAACCAGAAAAGACCCAAATTTCGCCAACATTTGGGACTTATTGGGCTTAATTGTGAGAGTATAAACGTTTACGGACCAATTTTCTGGTGATTTTATTTGTGTCCTAACTTAAAATGACTTCATTATGACGACTGCAGTGGAAATATATTAATCCTTCACTGAAGTATTCATTTACCCTTTAAACCTCTGATTCACCCAATCCAAGATAATATATCTAACATAAGGGCTGTATTGTTATTTACTATTTAGTCAGTTGACAGACGTATCTATCCAACGCCACTGGCAGTATTTTCAGATTCAGGTCCTGGTGTTATGCACCTTGTGCAGCAAACCCAGTTGCTTTGGGCTGGGAGACAAACAACCTAGCCATTATACCATGTTGCCCACCGCAGAGCTTTAAAGGCCCGAAACTCCATTATCCCCTGTAACAATGTCCATGCCACATAGATGGCTGCCACGCCCCACCTTGGTGGCTTTTCTGGGCTCATCCAGACCAAGGACACAGGGTGGTGGTGTTGAAAACCGGTTTATTGTAGAGGTTGAGTATAATGATACAAACAGATGGTGCTCCATGCTGCCAATGGCGCAGATCTCCCAGAGTGTGTGTGGTGATGGCTGGTTTAACCTGTGCACATTGATTGCTCAATGTACAGATGTGCAGCCTCACCCGGCCCCAGAGACCAATTTGTCCAACTCCTTCCAGGTGAGATTTCTTAAACCAGCCATCCTCCACACACACTTCACACCCCCTTTTACTAGTGATGAGGTACCAATTGAGCCGACATCTTGACCTTGTGTTACCTATTGAAATTATTATTTTTTTTTGTACCCACTTACAATTTCAAACGCAGCATGACCAACCACCTGCTCCGTCATAGGCCCAGGAACATCAACACCTACCCTCTCCATGCGGGACTCGTCCATGCTCTTCGAGTACTCCTTCAGCTTGAAGTCCTCGCGGTCGGACCGGGCGCTCAGCGGGATGTCCGCCGAGAGGTGAGGCATGTTGGACACCCAGGCCACCGTCCGCTCGTTGGCCGGGGTGGGGGGGTTGAGGCTGGAGGGAGTCTGGGAACCCTGAATGCAATGATCAAGAAGATCAGAAGTCGGTTATATTGAGCCAAAAGCCTTGGTGGGTTTGGGGAGAGGGGAAAGGGGTGGTTCATTCATTGGGGCCGTACAGCTCAATTCATCTATTTGTTTCTGGCCCACACTTTGGTAATCCTGACAAGCTTCAGAACAATGAGCCACCAACTCATATCTAATAAAAGAATCCCGCCTGACACCCTGACGGCTGGCACACTTCAAAGGCTCTCGGAGATGCGGATCAGCCGGTAACACAGGCGGTAACAGAGGAGGGGAGGATCAGCCAGAGGAAGAGGGGTACATAATGTGGTCTGCATTGAAACCGACGGTACCTGTTTGCTCATGGTGGGCTTCAGCAGGTGCTGTTGCTGGGGTTGCTGTTGCTGTGGCGACTGCTGATTGCTCTGATTGGTGGTTCCCTGCGGACTCTGGTTCTCCCGGACAGAGCTCTGTTGGTGGGGGAGGCCCGGGGGGGTGCCCTTGACAGACAGCTGCCTGGGGCCCTGCTGCCTGCCGGCATAGCCTGACTCGGGGGACTGGAGGAGGTTTCCGCTCTGGGGCCGCGTCTTGGCCGGCGCCACAGGGTTGGCCGCCGTGCTGACGGACAGCTGATGCGAGGTCTGCGATTTGACGCGCTGGGCGGGAGGCGGGGCGATGGAACTCTGGCGCACTGGCTGGACTGTGGAAGGGGGTGTGGCCAGGGAGGAGTGGGAGGTCCCCGTCTGGGACGCCATGCCCATCATGTGTTGCGGTGGGATGTTATCCTTAAAGACACAGACACATTTAAATGACCTTTCATTGTGCAAAGGTGGAATGCTGTCCCTTTTATCAGCAGTAAAAGAGAGAGTGATGGCACAAACCTTCTTTCACAGTTTCGCCACGGAAACCTTAAAATCTGCCTCACCACGTACCTGCATGTGCATGGAGAGCTGCCTGCGTCCCTGGTCCGCACGGGTGTAGTCGTCGCTGTAGCTGTGGGAGTGGATGATGCTGGGCTGGTTCAGGTGGCCGTCCCGGGTCCTGAGGGTGGACAGGTCCTCGCTTCGGGAGAACCCTCCGTGGGCGAACTGGGGCACGTAGGACTGGTGGGAGGGCTCCGGGTCGGGGGCCAGGAGCAGGGGCGGCGGGGGCTGGGCCCGGCTGTGCTGGTGGTGGAGCTGCTGCTGCTGCTGCTGCTGCTGCTGCTGGGGTCCGTCCGCGGTGGCCAGGTGGAAGAGGGGGTTCTGGAAGGAAAGCGGGTAGCGCATGGCGGCGGCCTGCTGTTGCTGCTGCTGGGACAGCGAGTCGGTGGTGGCGCCCATCTGGCTCAGCCGGAGGCCGCCAGACATGCTGGAGCCCCCAGAGCCGGCCGACAGACGCCCGCCGGCCCGGAGCTGGCTGCTGAGGCCCGAGCCCAGGCCGCCACCGCCCCCGCTGCTCAGCCCGCCGAAGCTGCCCATGCCGCCGCCGATGGAGGCCTGAGAGGAGTGTAGCATGTCCACCGAGCGCAGGTTAGACACGCTGTTCATTCGGGGAAATCCTGGAGGTCCATTATAGATACGCTTTTTGATTGACACTGAGCAGCTAAATGATGAGCGTCATGAGCGGTAAGCGGTATATATTTGTAAATAAGTGGCAGCAGCGTGCTGCCGCATCGTTGTCTCCATCAAGGTGACGAGGCCACGGATGACATGGGTGAAGCGTGGTAGGGGTGCGTGTTTTTTTTAGTTACCTAGGTACACCCCGGACACTGGATCGCTTCAAAGTATTTCCCGGGAAATACTTCCTAAAATGGGTTGTATGACAACTTGGGGAGAAAGCAGATCATGATATGACCATGTCATGATAACTTACCGCGATACAGAGTGACTGTATCGTAAAATCAACCTGCAGGAACACTGTAACGCTGTGCCGCGGGCCTCAGGTTATCGCCCCATGTGGTCTATGATCGGGGGAATCGGTGTCCGGTCACGTCCCGAGCTTTCTGCGGTCCCTGCCGTTTGATTTTAGCATCTCAACAGCGAATATGCATTTCGCCATGCATTAACCGACCGCTTGGGCTCAGCGAGAACAAGGCTAACCGACTGGGATGGGATGGCAGACATCCGGCCGATGTACGACATCACGGACAGACTCAGGACAGACACTCACCTTGGGGTCCGGGTCGGTGATGTCAGAGCTGCTGGTGCAGTAGGCGGGGCTGGACCGCGCCAGGGGGGGGCGCGTCACGTAGAAAACATCTTTGGAGTTGGCCCGCTGGAGGTGCTCCCGCTCCTGGAAACTCAACTGGGGGCGCGAGGGCATGACCCCCCCACCGGGGACCCCAGTGGTGGGGGAAGGCAAGCGAGTGATATCTATAGAGCTGGAGACGGCCGCGTGGCAGACACATGACAGAGACGGGCGGGTAAGAGGCCTTCATATGGATGGAGGAACCCAGTCAACGCCAGTCACTCACCAACCATCTACTCACCATCCACTAACCACCAACCATCCACTCACCAACCACTCACCAACCATCCACTCACCAACCACTAACCAACCATCCACTCACCAACCATTAACCAACCATTAACCAACCACCAACCATCCACTCACCAACCACTCACCAACCATCCACTCACCAACCACTAACCAACCATCCACTCACCAACCATTAACCAACCATTAACCAACCACCAACCATCCACTCACCAACCACTCACCAACCATCCACTCACCAACCACTAACCAACCATCCACTCACCAACCACTAACCAACCACTAACCAACCACTCACCAACCACTCACCAACCATCCACTCACCAACCATCCACTCACCATCCACTAACCACCAACCATCCACTCACCAACCATCCACTCACCAACCATCCACTAACCAACCACTCACCAACCACTAACTAACCATCCACTAACCAACCACTCACCAACCACCAACCATCCACTCACCAACCACTCACTCACCAACCATCCACTCACCAACCACTCACCAACCACTCACCAATCATCCACTCACCAACCACTCACCAACCACCAACCATCCACTCATCAACCACTCACCAACCAACCACTCACCAACCACTAACCAACCATCCACTCACCAACCACTAACCAACCATCCACTAACCAACCACTCACCAACCACTCACCAACCACTAACTAACCATCCACTAACCAACCACTCACCAACCACCAACCATCCACTCACCAACCACTCACCAATCATCCACTCACCAACCACTCACCAACCAACCACTCACCAACCACCAACCATCCACTCATCAACCACTCACCAACCAACCACTCACCAACCACTCACCAACCATCCACTCACCAACCAACCACTCACCACTCAACCAACCACTCACCAACCATCCACTCACCAACCACTCACCAACCAACCACTCACCACTCAACCAACCACTCACCAGGCAACCGACTTACCCAAGAACCACCCAACTTACTTGTCGTACCTATTGAGATCCCTCATCATGATATTCTGGAACTCGGAGGAGGGGGCCCTGTTGAAGCTGGGTCTGGAGAGCAGGCGGTCCGACTGCTTCTCCTGCAGGCGGCCGGGCCCCTGGTGGCTGGGTTGCCTCTGGAGGTGGGGGTTACGCAGCGCCATGCTGATGTCGTTCAGGAGACGGGGCAACGGGCCCAGTTTGATGATGGCGTCCTGGAGTCACAGGGAAAAAACACAAAATTAATATTCAAATATTCAACTTCTTGAATTGATAATGTCTGCTCTATTTTATAATTGACTTTGAATGTAAAATTGGACAACGAATATATAAGATACGTATTCTCAAGCCTGAACTGATTCTGTGTCACTTGCTTCGGTCATTAACAGTGCAAGGGTCCACCAAACTATACATATTCATTTTAATATGTAATGTAAACATAAACATGCAATGAGGCACAATAGGTGTGGTACGGATTAAATCACATTCGCTTATCCCGTTTTACTTGGAAAAACGGGATTTTTTCCAAAAAATATTCAGTTCTGACTTTTGACCCCGACCCTAATCAGTGGGAAAACATGAGGCGTACATAATAAACACAATGCATAAGTGGCCATTGCGGCTAGCAAAAGGCGAGTAGGAAGCGGTATATACAAACGCGGGGATCATTCACCGTTGTCCCGCTAACCTTGCTGAGCTGGGCCATGACCTCCCAGAGCAGGCTGTGGAGGATGGACAGCTCCCTGCCCAGGTCGATGTAGCCCTCGAAGCTGCCCGCGTTGCTCACGCTGTCCAGGTTGGAGATCTCGTACTGGAACTGCTGCATGGAGCCCCACTCCATCTCCAGGAACTCATTCATGAAGCACATGTACTCCTCTTTAGTGCCGAATCTGGAGCCAATGAGGAAGTGGGAGGAGGAGGAGGAGGGGGAGGAGGATATTGGAGGAGGAGGAGGAGAAGCAATGGGAAGATGAAGGAAGAGAAGAAACCAGAATCAGAGAAAGAAGGGATGAAAATGAGGAAAGCAAGGGAAAGATTAAGTAAAGACAATATAAACATAAGCTGAATGCAAAAATACGATATATTAATGAATAAAGTATTTGCACGGCATCCTTTTAACTAATTTATCTCTGATAGCTTAAGTTAAAAAGAAAAGCAGTAGGTATAAAGAAAGTAAATATAATCTGTCCTACAATAAATTAGCTACACGCATGAAGACCAATAAAAATATAACAACAAAGTTATTCAAAGGTACAAGCAAAAATCACCAAATCCCAAAGCATCCAACTGAAAGCAGCAGCAGAACACTAAAGCCTGTGTGGAAGGGCACTGACTTGGAGAAGTTGGCCAGGTTCTGCACCACCTTGGCTATGAGGGTGAGGGTGCGGGAGGTCTGCTCGTCGGGGTACTCCTGTGTCAGGTTGAAGAGCGATGGGGACATCACGGCGGGACACAGGAAGCGCAGGAAGAGCGAGCCACTGATGAGGCGGTCGGCGATGTCCTCTCGGCCCCGCTCAGCACAGCGTACCCTCCACGATGCAAACACCTCCTTCAGCTCCCGGGGGAACACGCTGGGGAGGAACCGGGGGGGAGGAACGTTACAGGAGAACCGTGAGGAGGAACGTTAGGAGAACCGTGAGGAGGAACGTTAGGAGAACCGTGAGGAGGAACGTTAGGAGAACCGTGAGGAGGAACGTTACAGGAGAACCGTGAGGAGGAACAATGACGAGGAACGTTAGAACCATGACGAGGAACCGTGAGGAGGAACCTAAGATGATTGTGAATGCACATGGCAGTACACACAAGATACATCCCCTATGGGTATGTCGGTTGTCCTACTTTCACATGGCCAGGTTCAGGCTCGGAGGGACACACTACTCACCAATGGGAGTTGATGATCTTGCACAGCGCCAGCTCGCAGCACATGCGTAGGTTAGCTTGGTGGTCGGGGAGCACAGAGGGTGGGGTTCGCATGGGGTCTACCTCGCAGTTCTCCTCTGACTCGTACAAGGCTCTGATGAACTCGCCTGCAAATACACTACTGTTACAATACTGTTCAAATGCCAATACATTAATGCCGCTTTTCCACCGACAGTACCAGCTCGACTCGACTCGCCTTTTTTTGCGTTTCCATTGGCAAAAAAAGTACCTAGTACCGGGTACTTTTTTTAGTACTACCTCGGTTGAGGTTCCAAGCGAGCGGAGTAGGTACTTTTGTGTGACGTAAACAGGCTGCTGGCAACTGATTGGCCAGCGGCTGTAAACGGGAATAATCACTCAAAGTTAAGTTGTGTCCGGCGTGGTTGGAGTCCACGGACCCACTCCCGAGGGGGACACTGATCAGCGTTTTTGCCGTGTATGTCGCTCCTTTCCTGGGGCTAGAGTTAGGCTGCACATGGTTGTGTGTGTTCGGCGTGGTTGTGTGTGTCCGGCGTGGCTGGAGTCCACAGACCCGCTCCCGAGGATCAGCGTTTCGCTGTTTCGTTTTAGTGTTGTTCCTTTCCCAGGGCTCGAGTTTCGCCTCCATCAAAGTTACCATATGACAACAATAGACGCGCAGTCATTGTGCTTTTTATTTTATTTTATTTCCCATCATAACCTTTCCCGGGAATCAGGAAATAGTCTTGATCAGATTCAGATTTCCCGGGAATCCCGTCTCCCGGGATTAAAACCAAATGACCACCCGCCCATGTTGGAGAGGTTCTTTTCTACGACCCGCCCACATTGAAGAGGTACTTTTTTAGATGGAAACGCGACGTGCCTGGAACCAAACCGAGTCGAGTCGAGTCGAGTCGAGTCGAGTTGAGTCGAGTCGAGCTGATACTGTCGGTGGAAAAGCGACATAAGAGTACAATACTGGCTGTTACTGCGTTTCCTAGCCAGAGTGCTTGGTTACCTACAGCACTACAGTCAAATACAGGTATGGATCTGATACTTGTGGAATCTTTACTGGGATTCTTATCAAACTGAATATCAAGCAACCTTACATCTTAAAAAGTAGCCTGAAAGAAGAGGCAATTAGGACTAATGTGTAATAATGGTCGTACCTATAGCGTCCTTGAGGTACTTGTGTCCAATCAGCTTGAGGTACTCTTCTATGGCTTTGGTGGCCAGAGTGTTCTCTCTGAAGATAAGGTGTTCTCGGTCCATGAATCTGTCTACCTCACACATCGCCATGTCTGACAGGAAGTCCTGCAGAAAACAAAAACATTCTCACAATTACAATTCCATCTTTCACGTTGAGCATTCCATCATTTAGCAGATGATCCCACAGATACATGCGGATCTGTCATGCACTCTAGCCCCCAACCCACCATGAGTAGGTAGGGGTTTGTTTTCGTGCTCAAAAGTGTCTCAAAATAGACTGAAGACGATGATAATTACATATAATTATACAACCAATCTACCAAATGAATAGGCTTTTTTATAATGTCCCTACATCATGCTTATTGTTGCCTATAAGGTAAATTAAGGTTCCTCATTCACTGACTTTTTTTCACATGGCTACTCTTTACTCTGTCCAGTTGTTGTCCAAACTAGCTTGTGCACCGCATTAGCGTCCTCTGTAGATACCCCGACTGGGATGGCATGCTGTTGATGTGATCGTTCTCAGCCTGACTTGCGAGTCGCTTTAGATGAAAGCAGTAAACAGTGTGAGCCGGTAAACAGCTCCGGACTCCCGACCTACCTTAGCCTTCCCTGTGCTCTGCAGGATGTGAACCAGAGCGCACGCCACCTCCTCTTTGCTCTTGACGCTGAGCACGGGCTCCAGCACGGCGCACAGCGTGCGGTAGTTGTTAGTGACGTACTCGGCAAACTCTTTGTACAGCTCCATGGGTAGGATGCTCATGGTCTGGTAGCGGGACTTGAGGCGGAGCGAAGCGTTGATGATTTTCCCCCCGCCCACGCCCGCTCCCTTGGTGAGGACGCTGGGCTGAATGACCGGGTACCACTGCTCCACAAACTGACGCCCTGTGATGCTGGAGATGGGGATGCTGACCAGGCCCAGGTATGTGCTCTTCTCCTGTGCGTCGGAACATCCCGCCCGCGACGCACAACATTTGACACACAACATAGAACATACAACACACAACGTATTGACACACGACAAACGACGTAGAACATTCAACACACAATATAGGACATTTGACGTGAGACACATGACACACAACACACAACACACAGCATACCATGTACAAAATACAATAGCACAATGATCAATAGTGAATCAACAGCAAATCAAGTTGTTTGGCGCAACATTTAATCCTAGCAAGTTAACTGTCCTTCCTTTCATTGGAGCTAAGAGGAAGGCCCCCCTATTACAAGAAGATTATTATATTAAAAAAAACATGCAGACAGAGAATCAAAGCAATCAATAGTAAAATTAAAACCCTTGTTATTTTGTTATCCCAGTGGACTTGGGTTTCAAGCAGGATTAAGGCAAAGCCTAAAGCACACAGCCATGTGGGGGACACATGCAAAAAATAATGCATCGGATTTTTCCAAAATATGATTCGGTTTCATTTAACGGTCACGCTACAAACAAGACGCAAACTCGGCGCCGCCGCATGTTAGCCCCGGGCTGACGTCGGGGGGGGGGGGGGGGGGGGGGGGTTGGGCTCTGCGTCTAGCTCGTGTCGTGCTGCTCACCTTGCGTCTCTTCTTGTCCGTCTCCTTGTAGAGGTGAAGGCGAAGGTTGCGGACGGCGGGCAGGTTGTTGAACTCAAAGTGCTCTCCCCAGAAGACGGTGTCGGTGCGGGGCTTGCTGGTGGTGCGCGCGTACAGCATGTCGTCCAGGCACAGTTCACAGTAGTAACGCTTCTTGGCTGGAAGCTCGCGGGCCTCGATGATCCACAGTTTGAGCACATTGTCCACTCGCCGACTGTTGTCCTGCGGAGACAGTGGGGGGGGGGGGGGGAGACCCAGGGTGTGAGAGATAGGGTGTGGACGCTGGGGAACATCCAGAAGTCCCCATATGCAGGTCGCTAAGACGTCCGACAGCGACGGGTGGTGTAAAGGCAGATGAAGACAACACAGGAGGAGGAGGACAAAGGTAAACATCACAAACAATGTCACGGGACCACCGTGTTTTCCTGTGTGCGCGTTGACATGCATGTATGTTAACTTGTGAGTGTGTGTTTATTAGTGTGTGTGTGTGTGTGTGTGTGTGTGTGTGTGTGTGTGTGTGTGAGTGTGTGTATGTGAGTGTGTGTGTAGGTGTGTGTGTGTGTGTGTGAATGTTTACTTGTTTGTGTGCGTGTGTGTGTGTGTGTGTGTGTGTGTGTGTGGGTGTATGTCTGTGTGTGTGCTTGTCGGTGTGTGTGTGTGTGTGTGTGTGTGTGTGTGTGTGTGTGTGTGTGTGTGTGTGTGTACTGTATTATTTTACATGTGTGGGCATTCGTGCCAGCCCACACATTAGCGTGTTGAAGTGGTGTGAGAGCGAGGCAGCCAGCAAGCAGCAGCTCGGTTCCTGTGATAAACGAGCGCTTGGAAGCCAGAAAGCCCGGAGGTCCAGTTACACCAGGAGCTCCACTGCGGTAGCGCGGTAACCACGACTACGGGACTCACAACAGCAGCACAGTTGAAAGGCAGGAGGGTCTGTGAGCTAGCAGCTTTGGGAAAATGTCAAAGTCAAACAAATCGGTGACAGAAGGAGGAGGAAGTCGAGGAGCCGCGATAGGGAAGTGGTGGCCTTTAGACCTCCAGACACCGGGGTCCAGAAGCTTTTGCACAAAACTGTTTCTCTGATTTCACAACCCAAATCCACATAAAAGTAGAGATACACAAATCCATGGGAAGCGCGGTGGGAAGCGCTGTGGTGATTGCGGAGAGCGGTGCTTGAGCCAGCAGGTGCTGAGTCACACCAATCGGGCTGAAATGCCACAGCGGCAGCCTCCTCCTCCTCCTCCGCAGCCTGCCTCTCAATCCCTGGCTCCTCAGACAGCTGGCTGAAACACATCCGCCAAGCTTGCAGAACCCTCCAGGAGCCCGTCGAAATAGCACCCAGAACCAATCTGACCAATTCTGAGATCCAAAGTTTTTTTTGCCCAAGTATGCCCAATTTGGAGGCCAAATTGTAGGAGGATTTGGTATTTCGTCCTAAGGAAGAGTTTGATTGGATGGTCCAGAAGTGACAAAACATGTTGTCATTGCATGTTGTCAGCCCGGTGTGGGGCTCAGTTGAGAGGGTGGGAGATGTTAAGTCTATTATTGACAAAGTAACGTCAATCAATGACTCTTTTGGGAAGCAGAAAAAGCGAATCCTTAGTTATTAACATCATGTTGTCTTTGAGATCCTCTGTGAGTTTCTCCTGTCATCTCGCTCTGCTCGCGATATTGAACCAGCAGATTCGGCTCCTCTGCATTCCTCGGGGGTGTGCTAATTAGCACATCAAGATTGCAGGCTGAAAATGCTTTCACTTTCACTTCGGGACGCTGGGACTTCCAGCTGAGCTGTGATCACCACCGTGATCTTCTATCTTGTCCTCCTCCGTACAGGGTCCCTCTCTTCTCCACTCTCCAATCCATCTTTTGATGAGATGGTCAGGAGTGTAGAAGAGGACTACACCAGATCTTAACTTCTTCAATGGTAACTCTACTTTAACCATCCCCCTCCAGGACAAGTATTAGGACTGAACTAAAAGCCTGATGGTTTCATCTAATGCGACCAACAGTGTAGGATAGATGCACGTCAATAAGGAGCAGGTAGGGCTTCTTCAAGCATGCCTACAGGTTGACAGACATTGGGCTTTAAACACAGAATCCTGCAAGCCATAAGCCTAACGCCGAAATCACTCGGCTATCCTGCCCCCAAGTGTTTGTACTAATTATGCTGATCTCAAAACCTGTTGTTTCCTAATCTCTGTAGACACATCTGGCCGGTGCTGCAAAGTGCTTGCTGTTACTGGATGGCTGGGGGGTTGGATGTGGGTTAGCGCTAGATCTCAGACTGGGAGGGAGGGCTCGTTTGGTCCTTCTTTTGGCCAGATCCTTGGTGGAGGTGGTAGATTGAGCCCTGGAACCCTGGGGCCAGAGCATCTGGTGAGTCTCTGAAGACGCCGCTGCAGCCCGGCCCGGCTTTGATAACATGTGGCTCCCCCTGTTGTCTTCCAACACACCCCGTCGCCTCCGCCTCCCCGCGACCTCCTTCCTCCCTTTCTCCATAACAACCCAGGTGACAGGAGGGGGCCGCCCACAAATGTATTTGCTATTCGCTCACACAAAGCAGGGATCATAAGCGTCCGATTATTTCTGACGAACCCCCAGCCCCCAGGCCATTCCGGGTGGTCAAAAGGCTGTTTTTGGGGGATAGATATAAAATCATAAATATGAAATTGGCGTCTGCGTGACCTTGTTTACACCTGGCTTCCTCACGCCAGCTGTTATGGGGTATCTAGTATCTAGAGTTGAAAATAAGTGTTTTAAATACAAGGTTTCTTTTTTGAACGTGGTCGTGATGTCGTCGATACACAGTGGCTGCTTTCAAACACACGGACGGACACGGAACACGCACACGGGCACGCACACGCAATGGGGGTTCACACACAAGAGAGACGGAGACGTGGGCTCCCACCGAGGACAGACAACAACGAGAGACAGGGGGGGTGGAAGGGGAGAGAGAGGGAGACACACACACGGACAAGTGGGTTGTCATCGGTTGCTTTCCCGCTCTGTTCTCTCCCCTCACCTTGTTGGGTTTGACAGCTCTCTGCAGGTTCTCGATCCACTTGTCTCTCTCGGCGGCCGAGCGACAAGCAAAGCACTTGGTCCCCGACGCTGTGGTGACCTGGGGTGTAGCCAATGGCAACATCAACACCACACAGCCATTAGTAACCATGGGGACGGTAAGCTGTTTTTTTTTTTTTTTTTACTGCTCTGAAGAGGGACAAAAAATAAAAGCTGTGTGGATTTTTGTGTTTTCTAGATGTACGAGTCCTTGAGGCGTAGTCCTGTTTCATTTATTATATATTTTTAAATAGAATGTTTGTAAATCACATTTAATATTTTAATACCGACTTCAATAGGCCTTAGTCGCGTAGTCCAGCCTCGCTGTGCTGCCATGGCTGGAGAGGCAGCACAGCGAGGCTGGACTACGCGACTAAGGCCTATTGAAGTTGGTGCGCGGGGGTTCATGGCTAGATCTGCTATTAGCTTGCTGACTGAACTGGGTATTTGTGGACGAAGTCTGAGGCAAGCGGTTAGTGACATGTCCGTGGCAGCAGAACGAGCAAGTGAATGGCTGTGGATAAGGAGAAAACATACTTCCTGGGGTTACCAAGCTAAGGTAAGCCAGATGTGCTAACGTGTGCTATTGTGCTAACGTGTTTGTTTGGTCAGGGTTAGCGGTAGGGCTAGGGGTACGATGCAGGAAAGAGAGTGTTTAGATGCATTAAATGTGGCAATGTGGTGGCAGTATTGAGGGGGGTGAATCCAGGACACTGGTTTCAATGTTAAGCCTTCAGGAGGTGTCGTGGGCCTAACTTAACAAAACATCTGTGAAAGAGGGTGCCCACTTGATAACCCCAATGATATTCTGCTTACTACATACTGCTGTATTTACTGCTGTTAGTTGGGCTAGTTAGTTTAGGATAGGATAGGTACTAGGATAGGTAATTATTTATCGTGTTTTTCACCTTTGGTTGGTAGTTTGGTAGCCAGCGTGCTTGTAAGGTTGGTTTGGACAGGGGCCCCTGAATATGTGTTTTCCTTGGATTTTGGCACAAGGGATTATAACATCTGATCCTGTGTATTAATGAAATTGCTTTTACCACTTGTGTGCATTTGACTTGAATGCAACCTGGTGTGTATGTCCATTACCCATGGCTAATGCTAATGCACAACAGCATTGATGGCCCACAGCGAAGCAGTACTCCTGGCTAGAGCTAACAGCACTAGTGGCCCACCTTGAAGCAGTACTCCTGGCTAGAGCTAACAGCACTAGTGGCCCACCGTGAAGCAGTACTCCTGGCTAGAGCTAACAGCACTAGTGGCCCACCGTGAAGCAGTATTCCTGGCTAGAGCTAACAGCACTAGTGGCCCACCGTGAAGCAGTACTCCTGGCTAGAGCTAACAGCACTAGTGGCCCACCTCGAAGCAGTACTCCTGGCCCAGGATGCTGGAGTGGACGGGCTTGATGATGGCATCTTCGTCCAGGGTGAGGTCTAGTGCCTCGGCCGCGCTGCTGGGGGACAGCAGAGACTCATGGGAGTGGGACTCCTTGAAGCTCTGCATCAGACGGGTCCTGGCCACAGAGAGAGAGAGAGATAGAGAGAGAGAGAGAGAGAGAGAGAGAGAGAGAGAGAGAGAGACAGAGAGAGAGACAGAGAGAGAAAGAGAGAGAGAGATAAAGAGAGAGAGACAGAGGGGGGGAAGAGAGATATAAAGAAATATATAGTGTGTGAGCGATCGATGGATAGATAGATTAATAGATAGATGTTTTAATAAAGAAAATAAGACATTGAGTTTCTTCTCGGTCAAGTACATTATATTAAACATAAATTATACATACACACACCATTCAATTACAACGTAAAACACAAACAACTTACATAACATTCTTTCAAGAAACTATGAGGTAAAATAACTAGCAGTGTAATTCTGCTCAAACCTGGGTTCTGAGCAGCTTCAGTGTGTGAGTATGTGTAAAAGCAGAGAACACAATGTGTCTGTCTTGCTCGCCTACTCTCTCTCCTGTACTCCCACACACTCTCCTGCAGGACACACACACTTGCCTCCAGGACACACTCACATACAGACACACACACCCACGTATAATCACACAGACACACGTGGCCTGCAGAAAACATACACACACATACAGTATAAAAGAACACAAACTCATCGATGAACACACATTTATAAACAAACACACACACATATCAAGTAACCCCCCCCCCCACACACACACATACCCACCCACATTTAAGGACATCAGTAAAAATCAGGGCACATGCATTCAAACACAGATACTACACACACATTGCAAGCATTAAAAACACTCATACACAAAACAGAGCTCTGCAAAGATTGGTAAAATAATGTTGTTCAAAGTAAAAATAGAAACTGCAATAAAATGGAAGAGGGAAAAAGAAGTGAGTGAGATAAATAAAGGACAGAAGAGGCAGAAGAGATACAAGAGGAAGATGAAAGAGATATTGTCCCTACTAAGTCCCTTGTTCCTCCCGAGTCTCCTGCGCTCTCCTCCGTTATGGACAACATTCAAACACAAACACCCTTCATCCACGCTCGCACAGAGAGAGGGGGAGTTGGGGCGAGAGACAGAGAGAGAGAGAGAGAGAGAGAGAGAGAGAGAGAGAGAGAGAGAGAGAGAGAGAGGAAGCGAGGGGGAAGCTGGGGCCAAGGGAGAGAAAGAGAGAGGGAGAGAACTGGAGATAGAGATGTAGAGAGTGTTAGGATGAGAGACACAGAGAGAGATGGGAAGAGGAAGAGAGAGAGCAAGAGAGCGAGGGAGGGGGAGTTGGGATGAGAGACACAGCGAGATGGTAGAGAGGGAGGGGAGATAAAAATAGACCCATAGGAATGAGTCAGAATGAGAGGAAGAAGGAGAAGAGAGAGAGCTAGAGAGAGAGAGAGAGAGAGAGAAAGAGAGATAAGAGTGTGGTGGTGGTCGAGAAAGGATGGGGAAAAAAGGGCTAGTGTTACATGCGTGTTTGTGTCTGTTTATGTGAGTGTATGTATGTGCGTGTGTGTGTGTGTGTTTTTATGTTTGTGTGTGTGTGTGTGTGTGTGTGTGTGTGTGTGCGTGTGGGTGTTATTATGTGAGTGAATGTACGTGTATGCATGTATGTATGTGTGTGTGTGTGTGTGTGTGTGTGTGTGTGTGTGTGTGTGTGTGTGTGTGTGTGTGTGTGTGTGTGTGTGTGTGTGTATAAAGGTAAGGAGGCCTCTCAGAAGAAACCAGGTGTTATGTAAAGGAGATCCTCCCCTGAGGATCCTCAGGGGAGCGAAAGAAGTGAGGACCTGGATTAGAGATAATCCAGAGAGTGCGAGAGAGAGAGATGGGAAAGAGATAGCGAGAGAGAAGGAAAAAGAGATGGAAAAAGTGAGAGAGATTGGGAGAGAGATACTTAGAGAGAGAGAGAGCTATGAAGAGAGATGGGGAATATAGAGCTGTTTGTGACAGACATACAGATAGATAGATAGATAGATAGATAGATAGATAGATAGACTGGAGGTCGCCACCCGGAAGTATCCCAAACCACAAAGAATAATGAAATACTGGATATTCCAAACCAAACATTAATCACGACAGGCCCTCCCTGCAACAATCCGCTGCTGTTTCAGTGATGTTAGTTCAACGTCACAAGCAATAGCAATATTTCACTCAGAAGCCTCCTCTGCAAAATGCATTGAAAGCTCAACAAGCAGGTAAGCATGTAGCTATTCATTGCACCTTAGTACTCCTGGACGGGATTAGTAAAGTAAACTCTTATACTTATGTTTTCTTATCAGTTGATGTTTGTTACACAGGACCATAGACTCAGTTAAAAAGCGGAACTAGCGTGTCTCCCTCGAACAGCTCAAGAAGAACCTTGACCTTGGCTCTGTCTCTGCATCCGCACGCATAATAGAGATCTCCAACCTGCTGGCCATGAATAAACCATGCTTGCACGCCCAGGAGAGAGAGAGTGTGTGGGAGAGGGAGACAGAGAGCAAGGAAAGAGGGCGTGAGTGTGAGTGAGCAATAGAGAGGTAGAGGAAGAGAGAGAGTGGAAAGAGAGAGGGATAGAGAGGGAGAGAGAGAGAGAGAGAGAGAGAGAGAGAGAGAGAAAGTGTACACTGCTGTACACTTTGGCCCTGCTTTCTGATTGGCTCATGAGTTTGATCTTTGTCTGGGTTTTTGATGAAGTCTGAGGTCCGTTGTATCGGTTCGACTGTTGGTTTGCGTTCCTGTCTGGAGCGAGCAGGGCTTTTGACTGGTGTGTGGATCACTCCAACACCCTTTATTGCTGTCTGTTTTTACGACCACGTATACAGTACCAACCCACTTGTGTTTCTAATGAAGTGAGCCTAATTAATGGACGATGAGCTTTAGTTGGGTTTTTAAGTCAGATGCTTTTTTAAAAGCTCCCAAATGCTTCAAGAAATTAAATGCTTCGCCCAGTCGCACATCGCTGAGCAGCAGCTCACAGAACAGTCTCAAAGACGACATGTGGAGGTCTCCTTAACGGAAGAGACTACCACTTAAGACACAAATATACTGGCTGTACATCGCGTCTCCAGGGACGCTGTGATCCAGTAAGGACGATCCCACTGTAGGGGCGTCCTCTCGTTCTAAATCGTTCCCTACAGCATTAAAAACCAACCCCAGCAAGTCCTACCTCATATCCCGTTTAACCTCAAATCCATCATTTAAAGCACAAAGGCGGTCTGCACAGGCATCGTGCTTCACCCAATGGTGGATACTGCTGAGAAGGTAAATGATGTATATTCTAGTACTTTGAAGTAGTGCTTTAAAGAGGGAAATATGAATGCTATCCTATAAAACCACACACACACACACACACACACACACACGCACACACAGACAGACAGACAGACACACACACACACCCAGAGGGACTAACCTGTCCTGGTCAGCGCTGCGGAAGCGGGGGAGGATCATGTGTCTGAAGCTGCTGCTGCGGTCCAGTTTGGGCTGACTCTTGGCCCTCTTGATGGAGCCCTTCAACCTCCTGCTCAGGAAGCTCTGAGAGCGGGGAGGAGGGGGAGGGAGCGAAGGGTGAGAGGGTATGGGGTGAGGGTGAGGGATGGGGCGAGCGGGTAAGGGAGTAACAGGTGGATGGGTGAGGGAGGTGAGGGTGAAAGAGTGGAGGAGTGAGGGTTAGGGAGTGAGGGATGAGGGAAGGAATAGTATTCAAGGGAAAATAAAACAAATAATGAATACAAAAGGAAACAAAAGAATGATGTGGGGATAAACAGAGGAACCCGATAAAATAATGGTGTGGGATGTGAGTAGAGAGGCATTAGTTATCTTCGTGCACCCACGCGATTCCAAAACATGCACTGACATACGACGGCCAGAAGAGGGCATTGACGTGCAGAAAATGGCTCTTGAAAATCCTGTCAGTTGTCCTGCAACTTATTTTGCATGCTTCTATAATTCACAAAATTAACCAATGGGATTGATAATACAGACAATACACATGTATGATAAACAGGCAGTGGATTATAAGTTAAACATTAGACTAGAAAACAACAATCAAATGTCTCCACATCAATAGTGGCGGACTAAACAATGTCAAGATGGATTCAGTTTATGGTCCTGATTTTCCTTCAGATTATCCCCCAACGTTAAGGCAATAGCCTTTTAATGTTTAAATAGATAAACCGGCAGTTAAAACCTACTTACATTTTATTGATTGAGCATTACTCTACTGTTAATTTCCCGCATAACATTAACATGGTAAATATACACTCTGCAGTCTTTAGATACAGACTTCTACAACAGATACATTTATTTCAGGGTAAGTCTCAGTTTGGATATTTACTGTTGTCCCCCAAGCACTATTTTAACTAGAGCTTTAAATGTTGCACTTATGAGTCTAAAATACAGTAAAATTAGTGACCATTAGTGACAGTAGAAATAGAAGTATGAGAACAAGTTGTAAGCCAACATTAAGAGTGTTGTAGTGGGCAAGAACAGGTTAGTGGTTAGTAGGCTGCTCAACTCCTGTATGAGAGGTACTCTGTTCTAACCCCAATGTCAACACACCTAACTGCCCCCACCTGCTCCTTAACGACACTGTAAGTCGTTTGGGATAAAAAGTGTCTGCTGAATGAATAGTAGCAGTAATGAGTAATCAATTGAAACAACTGAAAACCCAGCAAGATATCAATAGAAGATCATCACCTCCTCAGGGCAAAGTGGTGTCATTAGCTCATTTACCAGATGCTTTCATCCACGGTGCATTCCGATACGCGTCATTAAGGAGCAGGGCTGAGGGCATCTGGCCCTAGGATGTCTACAGGTAAGGCTACAGACTTGAGGGATCAGGCCCTGGTACCTTTCAACTGGGAGTGGAACAAACCCCTAGCCACCACAGTACAATACCTCCAAACAGTAAACAGCAATCATATCAAACCAAAAAATGTAGATGACAAACTAAGATCAACTTAGATAAATACAGATCAACCAATGTTGATAGTTTGAGAAGGACCGGAGTAAATTCACAGCAGGAACGACAGGTAGTCTGTCTAGAGGGCGGGGCTAAAGACTCCATCTGCTGCTCCCATGCTAATGATCCGCATGAGTGACTCGGACTCCATTAGCCATCCTGTCTGTCAGGCCTGCAGCGCCGAGGCCAGAGGAACGGCATCGGAGTGCAGCAGAGTAGTTTGTTTCAATGTTTTTATTTTTCAATGTACCACATACCTCAAAGGGGGGCAGCGGGGCGATATACGGTCCCGCCATGGGCATCGAACCGGCGACCCTCCAGTCTCCGCCCCAGTGTGAGCAGACGGGGGGGGAGGGCGAGCGAGGGGAGCGAGGGGAGCGAGGGGAGGCGGTGGTGGCGGGGGAGCGGGGGAGGGGGAGGGAGAGGGAGAGGGAGAGGGAGAGGGAGGGCACGAGGGGGAGCGAGCGGGGTAAAGGAGGGGTGGACGGTGCCTTCTTGGAGCCCGGGCGTCCCCCGGGTCGCTGTGGAGTCGGGGGAGGGGGCTTCGGCGGGTGGGGGAGCGGGGTGGGGAAGAGGAGCGAGGGGGAGGAGGCCACGGCCAAGGCCAGGGAGAGGGAGGGGGAGGAGGAGGTGAAGGGGTGGCGGGGCGTGGCGCTGTGGCGCCGGAACCCGGGGAGGTGGAGGTCGCCGGGGGGGAGGGAGAGGGAGAGGGAGGCGGGCAGGGTGCGGGGACGCGAGCAGGAGGGGGGGGTACTCACGGATTGTCGGAAGGGTTGAGGGGGGGCGGTGGGAGGGATCTCCATGCTGGGCTGCTTCCCTGTGGCGATGCTCTTCCGCCGGGCGCGGTGATCTGGGAGGGATCAGTTAGACCAATTAGACCAGTAAAAACAGTATTCTGCTAGCGCCGAAAACCCGCAATCAACATTGTAGAATGATCAGAAACCAGTAACCTGTTACCAAAAACCAGTTGGATTGGAAGTTCTGTAGATGTGCTTTAGAAGAAAGATTACACCACACACAATTAAACACCCCTTTTCTACCGGTCGATCGGTGCTGTCTTCCCTCACACCCTCCACTTCCCTGTCTCCTCCTTTCTATTTGTCTGGGTCCAGATGGAGGTTTCGTATACCCACAGCTCCAAGCCCAACCTCACTGGGTAAGCAAATGACCACTAGTAACCAGTCACCAAATAAGTCAATTTTTCATAAGAACCCAGAAAAGAGTGTTTTAGTTCATCATAGCATGGTGCAAAGAAACTGTATCTGTGGTTATTCTGGATAAAAACACAACCATACAGCAAAATCCAGAGCAAACCGAAGAAAGAAGCAGAAACACTTTTTGAGTAGCCAACTAGTAGATTCTACAATCTTGTAAATAACCCTTTCCCGAATGCTACGAGAATAGGTCATGTCGACTTGCTGTTGTTCAGTCAATTCCATCATGCCAGAGAACACAGAGACCCCAACCAGAGAACAAATCCACAAATTGGCCACAAACTGGCTGACACCAAAGAGTACTTTATTACAAATGTTGGAACACGCCCAAATGGGAGAGCATGTTCCAGGCAGCACTAACCAAACCCGGGGTACATTCAGGCAGTGGACTCTACAACTGTATTTTCACAATTCAGACTTGTGAGTATACATCAAAAGGCTGAGAGACTGGTAGAGTGAGAGGCTGGTAGAGTGAGAGACTGGTAGAGTGAGAGGCTGGTAGAGTGAGAGGCTGGTGGAGTGAGAGACTGGTGGAGTGAGAGACTGGTAGAGTGAGACGCTGGTGGAGTGAGAGACTGGTGGAGTGAGAGACTGGCGGAGTGAGAGGCTGGTAGAGTGAGACACTGGTGGAGTGATAGACTGGTAGAGTGAGAGACTGGTGGAGTGAGAGGCTGGTAGAGTGAGAGACTGGTGGAGTGAGAGACTGGTGGAGTGAGAGACTGGTGGAGTGAGAGACTGGTGGAGTGAGAGACTGGTAAAGTCGAGGCTGGTAGAGTGAGAGGCTGGTGGAGTGAGACGCTGGTGGAGTGAGAGACTGGTGAAGTAGAGGCTGGTAGAGTGAGAGACTGGTGGAGTGAGAAGCTGGCAGAGTGAGAGACTGATGGAGCGAGGTACAGGTAGTGTGCCACAGAGACACTTGTCAAATAAATAAACCTTGGTGGACATTACAGGCCAACTGGCAGCAACTTTAATCCAAGAGCTCACCTGGACAAAATGGAGCAGGAGGGAAAGGAGAGACAGCAGGGAGATGATGGAGTTTAAAGGTTAGGAAAGCTGAATTAAGAGGTCGCATCTACCCTGTCGACCCCAATCCAAGTCCTCACCCCCACCTGCCTCCCATCCAAACCCCCCAACCCCCCCCCCCCCCCCCCCCCCCGACATCCTGCCTGCCACTGACATGGGAGAGGAGAACCAGGAGAATGGTTGAGCTGCCAGGGCAGCAGACAGGCAGAACATGCAGGCAGACAGGAGAGGAGGGTGTGCCAGAGGGACATATTCCAGAGAAGAAGAAGAGAGAGATTTAATTTAACACACCAGTACGTACTTGACTCCTGTCTGCCAAGTCGGTGGCCCAGTGAGGAGGATGGGTGACAGAGAAGTAGGATCAGGAAGGGAGTAGGGGAGTGTAGTCGGTAGGGAGTTTGACTCCCCTTTGTGGAAAGGTACCGAGTCCGTCCCCACTGCCTATAGCCACCCTGTAGCCTGCGGACCTTGGGGATCAAACCCAGAACCTTTTCGGCAGGCAGTCACAGACCCTAGCAGCAGCTACGTTATCCTCTTTAACTGAAAGATCAAGAACTATACCTTGATTGCAGTCTTAAGCTTCCAACCCCTTTGCTCTATAATGTTAAGCCAGACAACTGTCAAAAACATCACATGTTAATAACATGCAGTCAGATGGTCAACAATGCATCGTGATGTGTTCTGTCGCCTGGTGCCTGTGTTATTGTGTGTTACACTCTGTAATCATGCCAGTTAATAACCGCCTGTCCTGAACTCCAAGGCCGACATTGACACCTCCAGACCTCCTACCCAAGACGCTTCCAAAGAGAGGGGCGTTAAAATATTTACACACACACACACACACACACACACACACACACACACGTGTATATATATATATATATATATATATATATATAAATATATTAAGTCCATCTTTTCAAGTGGAGAGCGCGACCCCTGATGACCATATAGCCTGCATCACCCTAGATAACCATAGAGCAGTTCCATAGATGAGAACAAATGAATTATTAAAGGGTCTGGATTGGGAATAGATTGGGATCTGTCTTTTAAAGGTTCCCCTGCCTTTAAGAGTCCAACAGGAAAGTTCAGGAATCATTCTGAGTCGATGCGCTTGGACTTCCTCTCATTCACCCATACACCCCCTCACCCTCTCACTCCTCCCTCTTCCCCATCAGTCCCGCACTTATTCCTCACTTCATCGTTGAACTTTGTTCACTCTCTCAATCCCTCAACTCCCCCTTAACCCTCTCACTCACTCAGCCATCTCATCCTCTCACTCTCAACAATATCCCTACCCCCTCTCCCTCCTCCCTTCATCATCTCATCCCCTCAAATATCCTTCACACCCTTCTCAGACTAGAAGCTGAAGACATCTTCCAAACCTTTTTGGGGCTAGGGAATACCACAATGACAAAAATGTCATAACAATTACTACCAAGATATTTTATTTACTCACATGGGCACAGTTCAATCAATAGTAAAGCAAATAGTAAATAGTAGCAATAACACAAGTAACCTATGTTCAGACCAGAGGTAACAGACTAGTATACCTACTAGATGCTTACAGACTAGAGGTCACAGACGAGGCCACAGACTAGAAGCGTACATACTAGAGGTCACAGACTAGAGGCCATAGACTAGAGGCTTACAGATTAGAGGCTTACAGACTAGAGGCCACAGACTAGAGGCCACAGACTAGCGGCCTGCTCTGTGCATCATCATTGATTTACAGAGAGAGGACAGCCATTACACAGAGACCCGCATGGACCAGCCTCACATCTCAAAACTACAGATGGTCCAAATCGTGTCTCTCTGTCAATCCGTATCTCTCCCTCTCTCTCTCTCTCTCTCTCTGTCATTCTGTGTCTCTCTGTCACTCTGTCTTGTTACATCTGTGATGGCTGTGGTCATTATCTGTGGCAAAGTTAAAAATATCTGCATGTGATGTTGTTGTCTTTGTTGATTCCCTCTTGGACATCTAATCCAAACAGTACGCTCTCTCTCTCTCTCTCTCTCTCTCTCTCTCTCTCTCTCTCTCTCTCTCTCTCTCTCTCTCTCTCTCTCTCTCTCTCTCTCTCTCTCTCTCTCTCTCTCTCTCTCTCTCTCTCTCTCTCTCTCTCTCTCTCTCTCTCTCTCTCTCTCTCTTTTTCCCAGCACCACGATCCCAACCACAAGTGCAATGCAGTGGTAGGGCACTTTTGAAAAATGCCACACACATTATTACCAGTATATGAGGAATCTATATTATATTTTACACACAGCAGACACATCAAAAAGTATCCCATAGAGACAGATAAATCAGAAAAAATCAGAAAAATCAGAAAGTGATGCAAGGAACTTGCATCACATGGAACAATAACTAGTTTGATAGTAAAGGAAATCATTTGGAGACAAAATTATATTAGTAAGCCATGGATTAAGTATTAAACACCAACAATTTCCCGGCACACCTTTACAACTCTGCTACAGCGTTGTCTTAGTGAGAGGACAGCCATCCCACAGAGAACAGCATGAACCCATCACCTCACCTCACCTATCACCTCCCCAAACTACAACCACACAAACCACATGCTCCACATCTCTCGCAACTCTCTCTCTTTCTCTGTCACTCTCTCTCCCTCCCTCTCTTTCTGTCTGTGTCTCTTTCACTGTCTCACACTCTCTATCTGTCTGTGTCTCTGTTACTCTCACACTCTCTTTCTATCTGTCTCTCTATCACTCACTGAGATCTGTGATGGCTGGGAAAACATTTAAAGTTAAAAATATTTGGATGGGATGTTGTCTTTGTTGATTGTCTCCGAACGTCTAATCCAAACTGTTCTCTCTCTCTCTCTGTCTCTCTTTCAGTGTGTGCGTGTGTGTCTCTCTATCTCTTTTGGTCTCTTTTTCAATCTCTCTCACTCTCTTCCAGTACCCTTTCAATTTCTCACCTACTCTTTCTTTCCGTATCTCTTTTTGAGTCTCTCTCCACACACCCACACACCCACACAGTCTTTCACTCACTCACTCCATTTCTGAGCCTCTTCTATAAGGCACATAGACATAATTACACAAACACACAACCAGACGCCAACACACACACAGACACACACACTGACACACACACAAACTCCTCTGCTCTGTCCTCTCCTACGCAGCAATTTTACATAATTCAGACTCATTTATTCCTCTACCTCTCTCTACCTCTACCTCTCTCTCTCTTTCTGTCACTCTACGTCTCTGTCTCTCTCTCTTTGTCTCTTTGTCATTCATTCATCCTGTTGTCTCACCTCCTCTCTCATTCCGGTCATCTTCATCATCAACATTCAATCCTCAGCATCATCATCACCCCACCATCCAAACCCTTATAGAGGGCTTCAAACCCCCACCTTATAGCCACCTCTATCTTTCCCTGTATTACTCTCAATCACAATCTGCCCTCTCTCTCACCGTGTCTGTCTCTAGCTTTGCCTCTTTTTTTCTCGCCATCCCTCTGGTTCTCTCTACGTCTCTCTCACAAACACAGCCTCTCTTTCTCCATTTTTCTCAATTTGCTCCTTCAAATGGCAATCTTGTGTTTTATTTTTTTCTCCCACTGGCTCTGTGCCTGTTTCCTCTGCGGATCTGTCACTATCTCCCTGGCTCCTAGCAGAGGAGGAGCGTGTTGGGAAACAAAGGAGCCATAATGGCAGCCATTTCAAAAGTTAGAGTAGACTGGTTACGAGGCGTCCACAACTTCAAAGGGCTTTTATCCAAGTGTGTGCGGGCTGGCAAGGGGTGAGGATGGGGGTGGGGGGGGGCTGTGGTCTGTGATGTAAAATAGCATGGATGCCTATGTAGGATAGTTGCGTAACTAGCCTGAAAGGTTCTGGGTTTGTACCCCAATGTCCGCAGTGTACCTGTAGGCATCCTTGAGCAAGATGTCCTCACCCCTACCGGCTCATTAACAGAATGTATCTGAATAAACTCTGGAGTCACTTTGGTTCGTAGTATCTGCCAAATGACTAAAGAGTACTAACAGGAGGCAGAACAGATCTTCTGGCTAGTGGTGAGAGGCTAACTCAATACTATTGTGTGTTGGTGTGAGTGTGTGAGTGTGTTGGTGTGTAAGAGAGAGTATGTTTGTGAGTGTGTGTGTAAGACAGAGCAATTGTGTTTGTTTGTATGTGTGTGTGTGTGTGTGTGTATGTGTAAGACAGACCGATTGTGCGTGTGTGTGTGTGTCTGTGTTTGTGAGTGTGTGTGTTGAAGGTGTTGTGAACCGTTAAATGTCAAAGCGATTAAAGTGACCACAGTGCTTAAAAAGACGCTGTAAATAAATGAACTAAAAACACAATACAATTATGTCCTTTTATCAATAATTTTACAGAACCTGAGTGATTGTAGGAGATAATGAGTGTGGTCGTCCGAGTTAGGTTATATCAACTTTTTAAAACTTTCTTGTAGAAAAAACTCACTTGAGTGCTTAAAGATGAGGTGTTGAAGATGTAGTGGCAGTGGTGAGGTTGCAGATTGCAACCAGCTGAATACTAGTTTAACTGGTATGCAAGGGTAATGCAGGCGGTACATGGGATTCTATTTTGGATATAGACACATTTATAATAATAGAAAAAAATCTGTGTGTCTTCCTTTCCCCATTACAATGTCTTCCATTGTAATGTTTGCTCAGCCACTGCATGTATATTTATACATCTTTTACTGTTTGCATATGTAGTGAAGGTCTTCATGAATGAATTTAGTGGTACATCGAGAGTCAAAGTTTGGTAACACCTGATCTAGCTAACATGTGGGTCTTAATTGCCTTTATGAATTCATAGGCTATGTATCAACGTCCATAATGATAATTAAAATGTACTTTTTCATGAAAAAAAACTTTTATCATTTCTGAAAAGAAAGGGGCTCTTAAAACACATCCGAGTGACTGCTGCAGTCATTATTTCGAATGGTGAAACAATCAAAAGTAGGCGGACTGTGACACACATTATGCCCTTAATGTGAAAGAAATAAACATTATTATCTTATTCTGTCTTATTCTGAAATCCTTCCCATCAGATTGCAAAGAACAACACTGGTCTTACATGGCACCCCAGTAGAGGCATTTGTTCTGGGAGGAGGGGATTAATGCTAAGTCTTTGTGTGCTTAAAACTGTTTTTTTTTAGTTTTGTTGATTTTCTATTTATACTTGTTGTTCCTCAGTGTAAATATAAGTGTTTGAGCAGAAGCAGGTACACACACACACAGCCACCCACAGCCACCCACACACACACACACACACACACACACACACACACACACACACTGGGGTGATCCTAGTTGGACCACCCCAGTGTAAAAAAAGGTAGGCCCTGCTCTTAGGGGCCCGTCCCCACCAAGCCAGCTGAGTCTGGGTTCTCTGGCGCTTCTCTGGGTTTGTGCTGGTTGGTTAGCAACTGGAACAGAATACCGTGCAAATGTAAATTCTGAAAGTTATTATTATGGATGAGTTGCAGTGGATTTATGACCTGTTTCAAAATGTGACCTCAATGATCATGCTATTTGGTGGACATTTTTATCCAAAAGCCTCTTTCAATACCATGGTCATATGCATTCTCATATTGGGCAGCCGCAGTGGGAATCAAAACCTGAACCCTTGCAGCATTTATGCCATGCTCTGCCAGTTGAGCTAGACAACCAATAATACGCATGTTAACTTGACTTGTTCAAGTTTATAAAACAATAGGAGATCTGTTTTACAGCACCTTAAGTATCTAAATGGACAGAACAATAATAAGTCAAGCTACATCTCATGTTGTACAATACTGCTGTGATACTATACTTAGTGCCTGACTTCCTCTTTACTGTCCCTCACCTCACATTCAGGTAGCACCAGATACAGAACAAAATAGTATTGCTACACAGTGCCACACAAAGCACACAGTAGCACTATACACAGTGACAGCATTACTGCACAGCGCACACGTAACTACATGCAGTACACAGTATAACTTCAAATTAGGGATGCAATGCAACTAACAATGTGTTTTTCAGTTGAATTGGTTCCTTATTTAGTCTTAAATATGTCATAAGTAATAGCAAAAGCAGTGAAAAGTAACCAGAGTCCAAAGTGATGGCTTTAATGTCCTTGCTTTTTCTCACAAGCATACAAGAAAAATAAACTACTCCTTTTATAGTGATCCCTGAACCACATATTTCAGTTGAACCATAACATTCAGAATCCAGTTTGTTATTTGTATTTGAGAAATAACTTTGATAAGCAATTTATCATCATTACATTTTTATTTGAATCATTAACTGCCAATCTAACTAATTGAATAACCGACTTATCCTTGCAGCCCTACTTGACATGATACACAGCAGTAGTACTGCACAGAATGCACAAAACTAATAATACAAATAATATGTTCCATAGTGTGTTTTTCATAAACTTAAAAGGCTGTACAATCAGATCAAACGTGCTGCACAGAATAGCGCCGTGCAGAATGCACAGTGGCACTACACACAGAATACACAGTGAGTTTTGATAGCGCACTGAGGCAGCGCTTTGGGGTTAACAGTACAGACACCGACCACCGCTGTCTCCTCCCCTTCTCGCTGTTCAGTAAGACTCAGTGAAGCAGGCGGCTCCCTGTGCATCACAAGCGTTTAGTTTCAGCGTCTGCAAACAGACTCTGGAACAGGACTGGGATCTTGGCCTTGAAGTCTGCACCAGGCCTTCCTCCTTCCCCCCCAGAGCTAAGGCTCGTGGCTTCGCTCCGACGTCACCCCGACTCGGATGATGCTAAGCTATGGATGCTAATCGTCCGGTTGGCTGTCAGAGGGACCCCGGCTCTGCTGGGGGGGCTCTGTGATCGTTGCATTATTCTGTCCTGATCATGAATAGAAAAGTCAAGGGGGCGATATGAGAATAGACTGACCCTGCACACAGATAAGATACCTTAATACTCTTAATACCTTGATTGTACTCGGCTTCTTCTTATTGCTGGTGTTATCTAGTAATGGTTGCACCTAGGGGTGTACTGTATAAACGGTATAGAAAGTACACTGGTGGGAATTTGTGCTATGGTATGGATTTTGACCATACCGTGAGACCGGTGTGACCGGTAGACAATGACTGCGGTTACATGGTCGGACCAGATCGAGTTATCATGGATTAAGCCATATAAAGATGTTGCCACTCGACGGGGGGGCTGTCACTTGTCTGAGTATACATACATCGGATCAGATTCGAATAATGGTCGGAGACCTGGCTGACTCCGCTACGCTAGGTGGCGCTGTAGCCCTTCAACAAGTGGTACTAGAGCCACGTCCAGTTCACGGCTATGTAAAAGCAACAACAAACTATCTGGCGGCATACAAACAAAGATGGAGTACGAGGAGTTTGACGAGGCAAAGATTTGCGTTCCTCGTTCTGCGCCCATCAATAAACTTTAAAATATTAAATTCTTGCACTTGGTGCAGCATGAACTGGGTCTCCTCGTCCGTCCAGAAGTGCGTTGCTGATTTCGTCGAATCGTTTGACCTTTCCGGCAACAACACTACTATTTATTACGTTGTCTCCTTCCACTTCCGGGTGAAATCTCCAGCCGAAATTCTCGAGCATGCGCAGGACGCAAACTCCCGGCAATACGATACGATCGAGTACACATGCAGGTAGATAGCCGACTATGACCGGCTCAAGCCCAGCTATCATATCGACTTTGCTAATCCTGTCCTGAGATGATCCTTTTGGCGAAGCAGATCGAATAAACCTGTTTACATGAATCCAATCTTTCTTCAATACGTTCATTACACGATTATGCTCCAGCATGTAAACACGGTCACTGTTGTGTGTAACGCAAAGTAAGCAACGTAAATACAGTAACGTAACTTCTTTTTCATGTGAAAAGTAAAGTTATGCGAAACTACTGAAAATATGGTAACGAAACGTAGTTCCTTTTTCAATTCGGCGCAACTTTTCCCAGGGAACGATTTGACAGCGATACTGCCTTCTCAGGCAGTATGCTATTGCGCAAGCACGCAGGCACGCAGGTGCGCAGCCTGCGCAATAGTCCCTTCACAAGCTCTCTCATTCCACACCGTACAAGACAGACGCTGGTAGAGTGAAGCTGTCTCTGCATCTCAGACATCACTTCCACAGGCATTTTCCAAAGCCAGTCCTTACGACAAAAAAAGCCAGCGGTGGAACGAGATAACAAACGTCGTCACTGTTTACCTGTGTAAGGACGTGGTTCCCTTTCAAAATGTCGATAGAAAGGTCTTTAAAGAGATGGTCAAAACACTCGTACGCGTTACCTGCCCACACACACTTCAGCCAAATTGAGATACCAAAACTATACAGCAAGGTCCGCGACCAAGTGGAGAAAGAAATCCATACTATCCATACTGGAATTAACTTTAAAAAAAGAAAAGATTTAGCATTTTTTTCTATTGCAGTTTTGCGCAATAAATGTTCTTAAAATACTTCTGTACTATGTGAAATATTTCCTAGTAATACAAAACTACAGTAATAGCTGCCTAACCAGTATTTTACCCCTTCAGAAGCATTTATATGGAAATTAGAATATAAAATGAACATACCGTGATATAATACCGTTACCATCTATGCCTCAAATCCGTGATACATACATACCGTGATATAAAGTTTAGTCAGCCCTACAGCCCTAGTTGCACCCTACGTCTATGCTGCAGTTTGCTTACGTACTTAGTTACTGCAGACTCTCCTTTCAAGGCATTTGTGTTGTCAGAGAGAGTCAAGGGTCCAGGAGTGGGTGTAAGACGACAGATCTATAGAGCACATCTGTAGCCATCACATCTGTAGCCTTGCTTTGCTGCCATTCATTCATTTACTCCTGGATCTGCGTTGCTGCTCGTCTCCTTTGAGGTGAACTGGCTCAAAGGAGAGATATCTAAACACCCGAAACGAGGAGAACCGTCTGCATGACTGTACAGCAGGAATGTTTGCCCTCGTTCAGGTGAGGGGAACGTATCCAGGCTATTTGAGTTGGATACTTTAAATAAATGACAAAAACAATAGTTGAACTTGAAAAATACCTGTTATGGTATTATTATTAATTTTTTAAGCTTTTCCTAGTTGTATTACCACTTCCTGCTGTAGCACATCCATTCCACAGTTTTAACAAATACCCGATTTCAGAGACACCAGCTCAGAGGTTTAAATTCTTGGCTGGCCCTTGGTCCCAGAGCTGTAAAAACAACACACATGAAGATACAACAGGTTAGAACGAGATCAATGATTTGTACTGGTGGTTCATGGTGATATATTGTCTGGATCAATTGATAGATGAATCAATTGATCATTATTCTAAATAACTAACTCCATTAGTTTAATTATATATCTTTCTGATGAAGCAAAAGTAGGAAGTTAACACCAATGCAGTCTACCTGAAGGTATCTGTGAGCAAGTTGATCTATCCCAACCTGCTTTTTAATGGCATGTTTAAAATTTCCAGTCTCTTTGAATTCAAAAACGTCTGCTACTACACTAAGGGGCTCTGCATAGGCTCCTTAAGTGTTAGATTTTCTTTCATCATTCTCATCATTTCATCAATCCAGTCCTTTAGATGTCAAGTAACAATATGAGTTCATAGTTTGTGAAGACTTTCCTGTAACACTGCTTTGTTCTCATCTCGTCTCGAAAAAAATAACAACTGAAACATATTGGGACGCATACCTCGCCACCGCCAGTGTGTCCTCCCACTGTCCACCATCACAATCTACACCACCACCTTCGACACAATCTACACCAACACCACAATTTACAGCAACACCACCACCCCCACCCCACCACCCCACTACCTACACCTTCATCAGCACCATCACCAGCACTCCCTACACCACCAACACCTCCACCATCTACAGCACACCAACACCGCAAACCACCACCACCAACGAGAGCCGCACTACCGTCACCAACAACACCCCCATCTACACCAACACCACCAACACCACCAAAACCAACACCACCAGCTCTACCACCAACACCACCACTACCATCGCCACCACCACCGCCAACGCCAACGTTGCCTCCTGATGTCCACCTCCACCACCACTACCTCCACCACCACCTCCAGCACGTCACCACCATAACAGCCTTAGCTTTGAGCCCAATGTGAAGGCCATCTTTAAAAGATGTCGACAGCGCCCTTTCCGTTTATGGAAGCTTCTCAGTTTTAAGGTGGACAAGTCACTGCTGAAAATCTTGTTGTTCATCTCGTATCGTCTGTCAGTCAATCCTTACCGTTGCTTGTACCTGTTGGTGTGGTTACATTACCCTGAGGAATAAGAACTCGCTTGTTAAGGGATCTGAGATCTTTGATCTGAACCACCTAAGACACGTCTATAGAGGAGATTCATTAAGAAAGCTGAGTGTATTCTTTACGTCCCTCTCTTCATTCCAGATGCCCTTCTTCCCTGAGGGTGGAGATATAGGACGCCTCATTGTGGCAGAGATAGACTCAGTCACTCCTTCAGGCCAAAGGCTGTTTGTCGTCTTAGTGTGTAACTGGAGTATATGTTGAGTTGTTTTAATTCTAATGTTGATCTATTATTCATTGATTCCGTTTTTATGTTTATTTTATATGTTTCAATTATTTGTGTTTTCTTTGTACTGCTGGCTGCAATATGACTTGCCCCTCAGGGGGTTATAAAGGTCTCTCTACTCTCATTCATGGCAGATAATTTCTATATTAAATAGGGATATTATTCAGCTCATCCCATTTCAATTAATTTCATTAGCAATTCCAACTTATCAAATTTCATGAATAGTGAAAAACATAACAAACCAAAGTAATACATCATGTCCTGACAGTTGACCACAGAAGCTGTGGTCGGTCACTAAAAGGTGCCTTGCTCGTGGGTTGGCACATAAGCGGGTTGATCCACCAAGTGTTCTCTGGACCAGCACATTCACCACGGAGATGTGTAGGGTGCAATCTATTTTCTATATTCAATTTTTTTAGAACCATCCATTAATGCCTCTTCATACTGTTTCAGGCTATTCATGAAGCCTTTTAATTTATCCACTGATAAAAGCATTAGTATAAACAGGAAAAGAAAAGAAAGTACTGGGAAAAGCAAAAAAAAGTCAAAAAAAAAGATCCAAAGGTCCATTTAATTCAATTTCTCACTCACTCACTCCTCATTTTGATCCAAACCCAGGCGCTCTGTTTAGTTGCCATGGTAACCCCCCACATCCACATCACCCTTCCTCCTCCTCCTCCTCCTCTTCCTCCTCGTTCCTATGTAGTGTAACGTTTAACAGCCGTAGAGCAAGGCATCAGACAAAGAGATGTATGGTTACATACAAGCTACCTCCTCAACAAACACCACCTTCTCCACAGACTCCCCCAACACAGCTCGACACTGCTTCAGTGCATCGGTCTGTGTTATAAATAATGATTACTATGTACTATGATCATTCCTGCTCTCCAGTGGATATGCCTTATCTAACTTCCTTAATACACAAATCCGTCCTTGAGTCACATTTAGAGACGCAGAAGAATGTTAAAGGATTTCTACTACTTTAATAACACATCTTATGAAAACTACCACTACAACATTTACTGCTACTAATACCACTACTTGTACTTGTAGTACCGTACTACCAGTTCTTCTACTGCTACCCCTGCTGCTGCTACTACTACTGCTATGCACAAAATCACAGTATGCATGCAAAGCAAGCAGAGGAAAGGAGAGGTAGACGGATAGAGAGAGACGGATGAGAGACTAATGAGGTACAAGGATAGAGATGGATATGGAGGTGGCTGAGGTGAAAGGATGGAGAGATGGGTAAATGAGAGATCAATGAGGTTGATGGCTTGTGAGATGGATGAGAGATGGCTGAGGTGAGTGTATGCAGACGGATGACAGATTGATGAGGTAGGTGGATGGAGATCGATGCGGTGGGTTGGATGGAAAGATGGAGGAGGTAGATGGAGGAGAAGAGGGATGCAGAGCAGGTGCGTGTTAAACGGATGCCCGGTGTGTCTTCACAGGACGGGCTTTGTGCGGCACAGCACACCGCCTACAAGAGTGCCCACATTTGCTATCACGCTACGCATGCACATGCTTACATGTGCTGGGAGACTGGCCACGGACGGGGTGTGTGTGTGTGTGTGTGTGTGTGTGTGTGTGTGTTGAAAAGCTGTGCTTCTTCATTCAGTATGTAAATCTGATGTCAAGCTCAACACTGAGGACAGAGAGAGAGCGAGAGAGAGAGAGGGAGAGAGAGAGAGAGAGAGAGAGAGAAGGGGGAGAGAGAGAGAGAGAGAGAGAGAGAGAGAGAGAGAGAGAGAGAGAGAGAGAGAGAGAGAGAGAGAGCGTGCGTGGGTGGCACACAGCTTCCAGCCTTGAGAGAGGGAGAGAGAGAGGGAGAGAGGTAGAGAGAGGCAGATGAACCGACACACAGAGGGAGAAATGCACTGATATATATTGGGAAGGCAACACAGAAAGAGTGAAAGACAGATGCAGAGGAGGAGAAAGGGAGCGATGAAGGTAGAGCGAGGCTGAGAAAATAGGGATGTGGTGCAAAGAGGGAGAGAGAGAGAGGCAGAAAGAGAGAGAGAGAGATAGAGAGAGAGAGAGAGAGAGAGAGAGAGAGAGAGAGAGAGAGAGAGAGAGAGAGAGAGAGAGAGAGAGAGAGACAGAGAGAGAGACAGAGAGAGAGAACAAGGCAGAAACAAGGCTACAGTGCTTGTGTTTAAAATTGCATGTTAGTGTATGTGTGTGTTTGTGCGTGTGTGCGTGTGTGTGTGGTTTGGAGAGGGGTTGTGTGTGTAGGAGGGACAGAGTGAGAGAGAGATAGCAAAGGAGAGAGAGGGTGAGAGAGAGAGGGAGAGGGAGAGAAAGAAGGGGGCAAAGACACAGAGATAAAGGTTTGGAGATGGTGTGGGTGTGTAAATGGTGCCTGAACGAGGGGGGGGGGGGTGTTCTGTGTGTTTTGTAAGATGAGCGGTTGGCTGCTCATTGCCTGCTGAAACAGGAACCTGGTATACTCAGCCTGACCATGATACATGCTGCTGTACCACCAGCACCACCACCACTACCATCAACACACACCTCCAAACCTCCATCACTTCCACCACCCTGACCCCAACCTCCACCTGTTGCATCATCCGGCTTACTTTCACCCCAGGTTATTTTAACCCACTTCTACCATCAAGAAGCTCTACCACCTCTACTACCTCCAACACTTCCCCCACCTTAACCCCAATCCAAACCCTACCCTGACCCACACCTATACCTGAACCTCCACATCCTCCTGCCAACTGTAAGCATCAGCGTCACTCTGCAGCACACAGGGTCATGTATAATATCACCATGGTGAGATATAAAAATTACATTTTGGCCACTGTAAAGCCCAATGACACAGATTGGACCACTGTACCCAATAGATGCAGAGTACCTAATAGGTCGACTGTACCCAATAGATGCAGAGTATAGATGCAGAGGTACACAGGGTGCTGATGACACACAGCCAGCAACATTATCCAAAATCATGAGCTGAAACTCCGCAACCGCCAGCTCTATGAATCATCTGCATCTGCGGCATTGGAAAGTCTTAATCACGGCAGAAGAACGATGGTAAAATCAGCAGAGCTCAAGGTGGGCGATTTCCGAGTCGATGGGTTGAGAACCTCTTTCAAGTACCGGGGGGTTTATCCCGGAGTAATCCACCTTGATGTCTCCCATCTGTCTGAACACAAGCAATCACGCAAAGATGTGCCATGGCTCATTGCATTTGAACGTCTTGCTCATGCAAGCAGGAACTGTACATAATTACATAACCAGATGCAGCGGCTATCACGCTGTTTGACACGACAAGGATCTGGTTCAAGAGTTCAGTGTATGTGCATGCCGGGAGTGTCAACGTAGGAACCGTTACTAAACAAAGTGGACTTGACGGAAGCATGCGTTTCCCGTGCCAAAGTCTCTCCAAGAAGAGTTGAACTACAAATTACATAACTTAGCCCTCGGAGATTACATCACTGCGAGCGGCACAGAGGAGAGTGCTGACATCATCGCAAACCCTGCAGAACCATGGCAACCAGCGCAGAGAGTTGACATCACTCTAACAGGGCCAAAAGCTCAGGTGCTGACTCTGATATTGTACTATATGTATAAATAAATCATACATCTAATAAAATGGAGTAAATGTATGGTGAATGGCATGCATTTAGGCACTTTTAGCCACTCCCAGTTATCTTCAATGCTGTTTTCTCTTCATGCATGCACACGTGCCTTCGTAGACAAATGCACACATGGCAACACCCACACTACTGCTTCTGACACGGCCAATGCATTAAATGCATTACATTTACATTTACATAACATTTACATGGAACACAAACTAGAGAAATCTCTACCTGCATAATGAACATAATATGTATTTCTCTGAATCATCATCAGCTTTTTTCTATGTACTGCACTCTCTGTACTTTCATGGACTGATGTGCATGTGGGCGTGAGAGTGCTGGTGTGGTTCCTACCGAGGCTGGCTGGGATAACTTTGTGTCCAGACTCCTAGATACTTCTGTCAAGTAGAGTCCAGTAAAGACCGGCCAGGTCTCGGGGGCAACCAGTGACCTCCTACTGGAGATCCAATCAGTGAAGGGCGCTTTATTCCACTGGGCCCACAATATCAGACCGTAACAGTCAGTAACAGTCAGTAACAGACAGCCGTCTGACAGTGTGCAGACCGACCCCGCCTCACGCCTCAGCTCTGCGTTCCATCGTCTTCGACAGCTGAGTCGTGCGGTTCCACCGGGGTCGATATGAGGGTGTGTGTGTGTGTGTGTATCCACAAGAACGGCAAGGGGGTGGTAGTTGTGCGGTCGTGTAGCTGTGTCTTTGTGACCATGTGAGATTGATTACACACACGTGTGTCTCGCTGATCACATGACCAGTCCCCGGTGACGCTGTTGCTTATTGGCAACACAGAAATAGTGCTAATAAGCTTCGAAGCAATGAAGAAGAAGAAAGAGGAAAAAAATAATTGCAGTTCCAAGCCAAGCCGGTGCAAATATATTGCGCTGGTGCAGCTTCCAAAAATATCCCCAAACACCACCCACACCCCCCTGCCACCGCTCTCGGATGGATGGGAGAGGATCTAAAATCAATTCGCAGCCGTTAAATATTAAACACACAAATAGGTTTATGAATTAATAATGTGTCTTCAGCCCCCACCGGGAGGACACCTGCAAACAGGGCTCTCCATCTTAAAAGTTCTCCAGAAATGTATTAAGTGATATGAATATGCATGAGGAGCTCCACCACTATTCCTAAACCACTCCACCACTATATGACTAAATCCGTTCGATTTGTGAAACACCACAGAGCGGTCAATGTGCATACTTTTAAGTGCTCTGTAAGAAAGTTGTAAAGGTGCAGGGAAGAAGTGTGCAGTCCCGTCCCTCTTCCGGAAAAAGTGCTGAATTTGATGTGGCCCCAAAGTGCCACTTAGATGGGACTTGGGGAAGGCGGCAAGGCGGTAACTAGGACACTCATAGTTCATCTCCCATCCTCGCTCTAATTAGCGAGGAGAAAAAAACCCAGGGAACAACAAACAGTCCCGGAGCAGCGGCGAGCGTTAGGGATTCACACTGATGTCCCGCTCATTCCTCCACCACCACCTCCTCCTTCCGGCAGCCAAAGTTTCCTCCTGCGCCGGCGGCAGCTCCGTGACGGGCTCCTCCCCTCGGACGCGTCCCCGCCCTCTCCGCGAAGCCCCCGGACCCTCGCCCCGTGCTGAGTAGCAACCCCGCTGCCGTTTCCTCGGTAACCTACAAGAAATCCACTGAAGCGAATTTCTCTCATCTTTTAGAATAGGAATGTGTGTGTCTTTCACAATGTGGTGTTTTTTCTCCCTCTGATTCAATTCTTTTGCACCCGACAGCCTGAGATGATAATGTAAAAATAATGACAGCTGAGATTCTTCTTTCCAAATGAGTTTCCCTTACAACCGAATGTTAGGCATTTTGTACCCATTTGATTTAGGTCTATGTGACTTAGGGATCTCTCTCCCTTTTTGTATTTCTACGTGTCTATGTGTACGTTGCCATGGGTGTGTTATTGTGTGTATGTGCGTGTGTGTATGTTATCGAGAGAAAGAGACAGACAGAGAGAGAGAGAGAGAGAGAGAGAGAGAGAGAGAGAGAGAGAGAGAGAGAGAGAGAGAGAGAGAGAGGGAGGGAGGGTGTGTGTGCCAATTAACAACGCAGAATGGCAATGTGCATGTCCCGTCTGCACCGCGGGTAGCCACGTCTCTGGAGGGTCATGTACAAAACAAGATCCAAATCGTCAGTTAAAGAGAAACAGGAAATCCAGAGAGGAAAACGACAGAAGAAAGTCAAGGACTTCAGTGAAACCTGTAAACCAGCCAAAAGTGTGACCAAAAAATCAAGCCAAAGACCGTTGGAGAAATAAGCGGTCTGTTCCACAATCTGCAAAAACCCAAAGCTGACGATTTCCCATGTCTGACAGAGTCGCAAGGGAGTCCACTGTGTTGTTTGAGTCCCTCTCTCGCTCTGTGAGCAGCGCGTTGCTCTTCCAGTAATCCACCGCACACTGGGCTGGTACCGTGAAGCCTCCTGTCTGAAGGGAAGCGACCGCTCACAGGTGAGCGCTACGGCTCACAGAAGAGCAGCGATGCCTCACGCGGACATCCTTTTTCCTCTCCCTCCCTTCTCTCCTCCCACTCGCGCTTGCTCTCTCTCTCGCTTCTGACGTTCTCTCACTTTTTGCCTCCTCTCTCTCTCTCCTCTTCTCCACTCTCTCATGGTCCCTCGCTCCCTTCCATGTCTTTCTTTCTCTCTCTCTCTCTCTCTCTCTCTCTCTCTCTCTCTCTCTCTCTCTCTCTCTCTCTCTCTCTCTCTCTCTCTCTCTGAGATGTTCAGTAGGGGTTGGGCAGGCAGATGGGATGTGAAGCGATTTTAAGGAATAACAAGAAACCTAATACTCTCTCTCTCTCTCTCCCTCCCATTTCTTTACACCACTGGCCCAACCTCTGATTATCACACACACACACACACACACACACACACACACACACACACACACACACACACACACACACACACACACACACACACACACACACACACACACACACACACACACACACTCTCTCTCTCACACTCAGCAGTAGAAGGTTCAGAGCTAGGGGCAAGTGTGTGGGAGGGCTGAGCGCACAGCAGAGAGATGCAGCCTGCTCATGCATGAAGTGCACTCACACACACACACACACACACACACACACATGCACACAAGCACTTAGAGACGTGCACACGCACATAAACAAACACACATGCACACAAATACACGCACATGTGAACAGGCACACTTACACACACATGAGTGCACATGTACACAGACACACGCCTGCACACGCACCCCCACATATACTACAGGCAAAATAAAATCACCAAATCATGAGCAATCAGAATTACAATGCTAATTTCTTCGCTCTTGACGTGCACTCTCTTCATAATTTCCCAAGTGTTCCTGCGCTGTTTAATAGAAACATGCTCAGAAATACTACTCAGATATGTACACACCATAACCCCAGTCGGCAGTCATGAAAGCAATTATGCAAATCAACCACAACAGTCATACCTAAATTCTGTATGAGGCGATCAGGGTATCCTGCACCACATGAAACAATAATCTCTCTTCTTACAACGTTAACACACCAACACCGATAGCACTTTCAGCCCAAGATAAAAAAAATAAGAGATATTATAGATCTGTTTCCATGACAATTGTCCGCGTGGGAAAACTCTTTTTCCTTTCTATCCTATCCTTTTAAAAATTATGTTGTAAGGTGTGGAGTGTCCTTTCTGCCAATCAACCACTGCTGTGAGCTTGTGGGTCTGGGTGAAGACCAGCCCCTGAAACAGTTAGGCTTCATGAGCGGCATTCTGAGATGACAGCTAGTTTACCCCCTGCTGGCTGTTGTCCTATCCTCCATTCCCCACCCCTCATCCCTCTACACTCCGTCTCACTCTTTTGTTGCTCTCTTATCTTGCTCCAGTCCTCTCTATTCATCTTTCTTTCCTCTCCCTCTCGCTCTTTCTATGCAAGTCCTCCCTTCTTTCTCCTCCTCCGAAGCCTCTCACAACCCTCTTCCTTGGTACTGTGTTGCTGCTCTATAATTATTTCCATGGTTACCATTAGGGACGTGAACCACCACCTGATCCTGTGTGGTAGTAATCTCTTCCTCTCTTTCTCCCTCTCCCCCTCTATATCTATCCTCACTTCCTCTTCTGGCTTCCTCCCATCTCCCCTCTTTCTCTCCTCACCTTCCTCCACCTCTCCACCTACATCTTCTCTTCCTCTGCTGCTCTCATCCTCCCCTTTTTCTGCTCTCCAGCCTGTCTCTTCTTCTCTTATACGCTGGACTGATGCATGCGTCTCTTCCAATTAATTTCTTCAATGCGTCCGTCCCCTTTTCTCGTTTTAAAAAATGTAAGTTGGCATAAAACCAAATTTTAATTACCTAAGGCCAAAGTTAAATTAAATTACTTCAGTCAGTTCTGTCTCTATCTATCTATCTATCTATCTATCTATCTATCTATCTATCTGTCTATCCTTCCAACTGTCCGTCAATCAATCCATCCATCCATCCCTCCATCTATATATAATTTCCCAGGGGTAGTGGATACTAGTAGTGCTCAAGGAGCAGGATGAATCCTCTTTGCTGAGGTTCTCTTGAGCCAGGCTGGTAGGGTTGTTTTATAGTCGAGGGTAGAGGGAGAAGGAAAATAATTGTGCAGGGTTTCCCTACTTTTGGTCATTTCATGGCCCGTCACATCTAGAAATGGATTAATTCTAATAGGATAAGTGTAGCCTGTCTACCTGTCTCACCTGTTTGTCCTTACTTGTCACACTCACCTCTCCCCCTCCCATGTCCCAACACAGAGGCTCAGTGGACTGGTGTCCCTTCCCATATGGCCCCTCCCTGGTACTGCGGCACGGTGGTTCTGCAATGGCTCGGGAATCTTTTTGGAGGGTCTATCTAGTGCTTGTTTGTTCTGTCTAATTTTAGTTCATCCCAGTTCATTAATCTTGTGTGTTCTCGTGACGTCAGTTGAAGTCACGAAAAGTTTGTTGTAATCACCATCTGGAGTCTCCTATTGTTCATAACAGGAACTTTAGATTATAATAAAAGTTAGAAATGTAATCTGTAAAAAACAATATTTTACCCAATATCACTCTCCCGCTGTTAATCATTCTCTCCCCTTTCCGTGTCTAATTTCCTCAAATTTCCTGTCCGAGATCAATAAACGCTCTCGTCTTATTTGGATGGGGTTAACTTTAATACCTCATCAAAACTGTGACATGCACAGAATGTAATGGGTTTTTCCAAACACATGATGTGCTACGATTGACTAGGCTATGCAATTCCACAACATAAACAATATAATCAAACATTAGGCTTCTCTTGGCATCAAGTGGATAATGAATCGTACATCTCACATCAATACACCTGTTAGTAAAGACTGATGTGTGAAAATATGCGAGAATATAATTTGAAAGGTGGGCGGGTAAAGGCCTATCTGTGACGAGGACTGTGGATACATCTGAAAAAAACAACCCCCTGGCCCATATAGACAGACGAGTAGAACCTCACAAGACCTGCTGTGATTTCTTCTCCCTTTTGCCTCAAATAAAAATCAAGCTAGAACCTGAGGGTGTTTCATAAGAACATCGGTATCGACAGGAAAAAAACACAAATATGTTTGTAGCCGATAGCCATATCTGCAGGAAGAGAAGCATGATCAGGAGATCCATCGGAGTTACAACACTGGTACGCATAGATTGTATGTAATGCGTAGCCTGAAATGATCCCATCCTGCTCTGCTTATGCTTGTGAATGAAATGTGCACCTTGTTGCGCGTCTGAAGGCCGACCTTGCCGACCCTGTCACCACCAATAGAGGAGCTGTTAACACTGCAGGTGGGACCTGGTGGGAGGCAGCTCCCCCCCATGGGGTGTCAAACCTCGCTACCACCCCCAACCTAACTAACGGATGTCAAGCTCCCTGACTCCCACTCACAGATCAGGGGGAGACAGGGGAGGAAGGGCAGGGACAGCAACAACAAATAGTGGAGCCCTTACCAGAAGAAATGATGTGGTCGCCAAATCCAACCACTCCAAGCTATTACATTGTATTGACCACATTGATTGATGTGTTACATCAATGTGATGCAACAATCTATCTACGATTCTCTCTCTACAACAAGAATCTATCTCTACAATAGTAGTGTCTCAACAACCATACTATTCCTCTACAACAGTACGCTTCCTCAATAATACTCAACAGTATTAGTAGTATTATCTCTGAAATGCTACAACAATAATATCTCTACAACAATACTCTCCCTACAACAATACTCTCTTTACAACAATACTTTCTCTACAACAATACTGTCTCGACAACAATACTTTCTCTACAACAATACTGTCTCTACAACAATACCATCTCTTCAACAATATTCTCTCTAAAAGAATAGTCTCTCTACAACAATACCATCTCTTCAACAGTACTATCACTACAACAATACTTTCTCTACAACAATACTGTCTCTACAACAATACCATCTCTTCAACAATATTCTCTCTAAAAGAATAGTCTCTCTACAACAATACCATCTCTTCAACAGTACTATCACTACAACAATACTTTCTCTACAACAATACCATCTCTACAACAATACTCTCTCCATAACAATACTCTCTCCACAACAATACTCTCTCTACAACAATACTCTCTTTACAACAATACTCTCTCTTGACAAATCCATCCCTTCAACAATACTCTCTCTACAACAATACCATCTATTCAACAGTACTATCACTAGAACAATACTCTCACGACAACCATACTCCAGTCTGTACAACATTACGCTCTGTACAAGAATACTCTACAACAAAATATACTCAGTCCAAAACAATACTCTACAACAACACTTCATACCATAGCAATGTTTTCTCTACAACAATGCACAGATAAAATAAATGAAATCAATGTGATCATTAACATTTGGAAGTTCACCTGATAAAAGCTTTTTCTATAGAGAATTGCAAATTAGGGAACCCAATGACTGCAACCTCTCCAGGAGATCAACGCCGTGTCCCAATTCAGGGGCTGCATCCTTCGAAGGTGTGGCCTTCGTAGACCGCGAAGGCCACACCGAAGGCAGAACGAGCGTTGTGGAATGGGACGGTCTAGCCTACAGAGCATTTCCGGATTGCATAACCAGCCGTTAACGTCCTTTACCTTGCGTGACTACGCGCCACTCCTGTCTCCTAGCAACCCTGACAGCTGCGGTTCAAACCGGACAGTGGAGGAGAAATATGGAGCCAGGAATCCTAATTTTATTTGTTATGTTTTATCTTTTATTGGAGGAGTGGGAGAAGATTCACCGCCGGGTGAAGAGGAAGAGAGGACGTTGGCTTAACGTTAATTTGTTTAACGTTATATGTCTAGCATTAATGTCATTGAACTTTGACAATAAAGTTACATATTTAAAATGGTCCCAACCTTACTTTTTTATAAAAAAAAATGTTTTTACATAGTTTTGTCATTAAATATGTATTCTCTGCAGCTGCCGCTTCCGCTCTCTCCGCGCCATTCCTGAAAAAAAATCCAACGTGCAATGAATCTTGGGATACGTTGTGCCGTGAAGGATCCACCCGGTGGGTCCTTCAAATCCGGGAAAAGAAGGCTGCATATCTCGGCCGCATTTAAAGGATACTTCGAAATGGGACAGCACTTGACGCGCCGCTGTGACGTAAGCGGTCTTCAAATGCGTCCTTCGAAGGATGCAGCCCCTGCATTGGGACACGGCCCAAGTCACTCTTTGTATCAAGTCACACACACAATCCCACACACATACAGACACACACACACACACACTTGACTACACAGTTGAGTATGTGCTCATCAGCTGATAGTAAGACACAGTATGGATGTGTGCCTGACAACACCAGTCTCTCCAGGCTCTCTCTCTCTATCACTCCCTCTCTTTACATTCAATACATCTACATAAATATGTCCCCCTATCACTATCACTATACCTCTCCTTATCTTATTCCCTCTCTATGTCCCTCTATTTTACCCTCCATCCTTCTCCACCCTTTAGGTTGATTCCTTCTCTCATTTATTGTCTTCACTGGCTCTCATTCTCTCTTTCACATCATTTCTCTCTCCTCTTAATTTGCCGATGTCCTTGCTGTTTACCAGTGGTATTCGGCAAATGCAAGGCTTAATCTGAAATAAGGTTTTGATCTGGATTCATTTATCGAGGCAGTTGGAATTCTTGAAGGTAAAACAAGCTAAGAGTATCTCCCATCTCTTGTCCATGACTGGACAGAAAAACTTATTTATTTATGTCATTCTGTCATTTTCTTGTCCTCATATACTGTTTGTACAACCAACAAAAACAGCTAACCACAGTCAGAACTTTCTTATATAGAAAACCACATGATCCATAGACAAAATGCCAGTTGGTAACTGAATGTTGAATGTTCTAGGTAACCATGGAAACATGAAGTGCCAATAGGCTGTGGAATTACAGCCTGTCTAATCCAACCTGACTCAAAATCCTTAAAATGACAACTTAAATTAATTAAATTTCACTTTTACTCTCTGACACTGGCAGCACGATGACAACACTGTCGCCATGCCAACCTCAACGTTTCCTGCGATTAACTCTTGCTTCTATATCTATTTTTACATCCTTTTGTTGGTGCGGATGCAGTGCAAAGCGGCAACGGCCTCCATCTTGTCTTCTTTACACTCTCCAGTAAAGACAAAGAACACAAAGTGAGTGAGTGCGGTGGCTGAGGCGATTACAGCATGCACAATTCATAGAGATATCTCACACTGTTCAGATCAGAGTTTGGGGACACTGGGTCAAGGACTGGGTCTTCTAAGCCTTTCAACTATTCTACCGTGCTCCTAACCAAGTTGGTGAGGATCTTGGGTAACATTTTACAATGTACAATCGTTTACCAATAAATAGCATTTGCTATTTCAGTAATAATCTTTAACTAACAATTAACTAACAGTTAATTAACAGTTAACTAATGGGCTTGTAATAATTTATTAATGGTGTTCACGTTAACCAAGGTATTAATTTATACATCATTTATTTGGCTTAGCTATTATAATAATGTATACAGTATATATATGTATAATGTATAATATGTATAATACCTTTGTTTACAAATCCTTCACCTTGGTTAAAATGAACACCATTAGTAACTGATTACTAAGGAGTTAACTGTTAGTTTAGTGTTAATTAATTCTTATTACTGCAATAACTAATGTTGATTAATGTTGAATGACTGTAAAGTGTAACCTGATCTTGTAAGTATCCTGAAAAAACAATCTACCTATTCATGTCACTCAATAGATATATCTTATTAACAGTATATTTACATTTTTCTACATTCCCTGCATTTGGTCCTTAATTTAGCCCTGGGTTAAGATAGTCCTTGATTTAAAAATAGTCATGGGTTATTCTAGTTCCGGGTTATCTACTCCTGGGTTATACTAGTCCAGGGCTACACAAGTCATGGGTTAATCTATTCCTGGGTTATACTAGTCTTGGGTTATTCTAGTCCTGGTTTAATCTAGCCCTGGGTCAATATAATCCTGGGTTAACCTAGCCTTGTGTTGATCTGGTCCTTGGTTATTCTAGTGCTGTTTTATTCTAGTCCTGGGTTTGACTATTCCTGGGTTATTCTAGTCCTGCAGATGGAGTAGTTCTGGGTTAATCTAGGCCTGGGTTAGTCCAGTAGTCCATCGAGACACTCGACTCGACGATAGTATTTTACACTAACCTAGCTCAATTCATCATATATAACCAGAACTAGTCCTGGGTTGGACAAAAAGTGGGTCAGGACAGTCCTGGGTTAGACTAAAAGTCCATTGAGAGTCTTTTACACTAACCAAGCTCCATTCATCATCTCGCTGCAGGTACAGAAGGTCCCCCATGACGGGAGATCAGAGGAAAAGTGTCTGTGCAAGGATGTGTGCATGATTATATGCCTGTATATATTGTGTGTGTAAGAGTGTGTGTGTGTGTGTGTGTGTGTGTGTGTGTGTGTGTGTGTGTGTGTGTGTGTGTGTGTGTGTGTGTGTGTGTGCGCGCGTGCGTGTGTGTGCTCGTGTGTGTTTAAGTGTGTGAGACTGTATGTGTGTGTGAGCATATGCCTGTGGGACTTTCTGTGTGTGTGTGTGCGTGTGCGTGTGGCATCCTCTGGCAGACCCTCCCAGAGAGCGTGTCTTTGCGGTCGGGAGGTTCACACAAACCCGGGACCTCTGAGCATGGCAAGCCGGCACACGTGCGTCAATCAAGCGGAGGTCACGTCGGCTTTCTCCTGCTATTCCCCACCTTTGGTGAGCTATTGCATCACAACAGCAGAGTGCTGCGCTGAGCGTCTGCATTATGTAACCGTTTGCATAGAGCAGGTTGCAGGTTGGGGCGGGGGGGGGGGAGCTTGTTTCCTGTCTTTCCAGAGATGTACACTGCGACGTGAGAGCGGTATGTGAGCTGTCAAACATTAACTGAATGTTGGATAATGTAGACAAAACGCTACACAAGCGGTGTAGTTATTATTATGACACTGGCACTGAAAGAGGCGGATTTGGAGAGAAGTATGTGTATTCTCATGCCGACGTGTTCCATTAAGATGACAGACAATCTTGTTTGTTTTACTGAACTGAATCATTCCTACTCTCGCCCATTCTCAAATTCATTTTTATTGTAATCCTGGTGGGAAGGAGCCTTGTCCTTGAGCCTTGTCCTTCATCCTCATGGTTTCCTTGAATATGGATCTCTGCGAGACAAGTAGTTAAAATGTGAAAACTTGCTAACAGAGTATTTCTACACACCTTAAGTCTACTTACGAAACATTCGTCTTTACAGCCCTCTTAATAAAGTTAAGAGGGCTTAAGGGTGGCGTGCGTCTCGATGGTGAAATACTTCACGCCAGAGTGTTGGGGATTTAACCCTGAGTTGGGGGGGTATCAGCCACTGTGTCCGTCAGGCGGAGAAACAGCCCTACAGCAGCTACGCGTTTGTATTCATTTCCTGTCCTGACAGCCAGCCGGCAGCATGACTCAGCAAATCACGGCAAAGACAAGAAGAACAAGCTTCTCGTGGGGAAAAAGACGGAAAGAGACAGAGAGAGAGTGAGAGTGACAGAGAGAGAAAAAGAAGGGTTTCAGACATGACCTATTGGTCCTGTGTAACGTTGTAACCTGGAAAGCACTGCTCCATCCAATTCTGCTCTCGCTGACGTAAAATCTGAGACAATCAAAATTCTGCTCCTCATCACCAAAGTCTTCCTCTAAAGTCACCCAAGATTAAGCCCTTGACGTAGTCCCCCCCCCCCCATCCCCTGCAGTAATGCATTGGGTCAGAGGAGACATTATTCCCCTTTTGGTGTGATCCCTTTTCTAATTTTATGCTTCAGTAAAGTACATGATTCTATCAGCATGTTTTAGTATACTAGTGCAGTGTTTCTCAAATGGGGCTATGCGTTCCCCTACTTTGAAGGATTGAAGGGCTTACTAGGAAAATGTACAACAAATCTGAATCTGAATAAAACTTGAATATAACTATGTAAATCAGAATACTTACATGCATAGTACTGTTAGTTCAGTAAGTTCAGTAAATCTTTCTAATGAAAGACAAAAATCATAAGTGAAACACAACTCTATTTGAACTCCAACTGTAAGTATTCATACAAACAGTTTATGGTTCATGTTTATAAAAACATATACATCAATTTCCCTCTCCCAAATGTTTCGGGCCGGTATATGGGGGAGGACCACTGTGCTAACAGGTTGGTTGTTAATGATTTAATGACAAGTGTATCCAAGAAGCTTTTGAGGTCAGATGTGGAGAAATGGCTTGTAAGTGTGTAAGTGTAAGTGAAAGTGAAACACTTTTCTGTGAATCAAGGGACAGGATGCTGTGTCTGCCAAAAAGCAATTAACTTGAAGAAAAAGGAAAAGCATATTTAATACAGCATATTTATGCCTTTCTGTTGGTCTCTGTGTTCTTTTAATTATCCTACGGGGAATGGGGCCACAATATCAATTATTTGTGTCCTATTAATGTCATCCTCAGTAAACTTCAGTGAGAATATAGAAATTCATATGAAATATAACAAAAAACTCACCCCAAACATAACACACTTGTCTAAGAGTCCTCTTACGTTTGGATGGGAGACTTCAGGCAACACTGGCTGTATTATATTCTTGATAAGGCAACTTATAAAAAAAAGTGAAAAGAAGTGTTATAAAAAAAAGAATTATAATACACACATATAATTTAACTCACATTGCATTGCATTTGCTCTTACACTGTGCCTTGGGAGCCATTAGTGCATTATATCTGTGGTTGCCAAATTGTCAAAGTCTATTAGAAGAGCATTCATAAACATTGATAGACATTGATAGACAAACATTGATGTACCACTCCGAACGTCAGGCAACCCTATCTCCCCCCTGATAGGCTGGAGATAGACTACAGCCTATCAGATCAAGGCAATTCTACCAACCAACTTCACCTTTAGACAACCTCAGTAATGAGATAGAATACAGCAGGAATTAGTGAACGAATAGGCAAACAGATAGAAGTAAAAATACCCTGAAAACCTCTTTACTGGTTGACATTGTATTGAGTCAAATGTTGACACCAACCCGCCTTCAAAGTGTTTGTGAGGGCATGCCACAGGGAAAGTAATTTAGATAATACGCTTTTCAATCGAGCAGCCTCAGAGAAAGTCAATTGTGGATGTGAACGCACAACAGTAAAGGCCAAATTCATTAATGAGCGTCCATCTAAAACAGCTAATGAAAGGGAGATTAGCTTTTCCCAGAATTCACCAATCTGCACCAAACTTTGCTTCAACCGCATCAACCTGCCCTTCAGAACCGTTGCATTGCAGCAACTGCTTTGTACTTTTTTTTTTTTGCAGTTTTTTTACTGCAACTTCCAACGTCACTTTAGTTCAAAAGTTATTTGAACAGCTGGTCAATTTGTCTAAAGAATAAAACCAATCGATCGACAGTTCAATCCACCCAGAGATGTTTTTCTTCTCTAAAGCTAGTTTGGTGTTTGAGGATTGAGAATTCTATTTTATTTTGTTGGCCATTTGACAGCAGTAAGACACTGTGTAATGGTTTGAGTTAAAATAATAGGCGATTTATTCAAGGGTAAAGGGGCGTTTAGGGGTTTATTGAACACAAAGGGTTCAAAACTCCAATGGGGTTTCAGGCTTGGACTGGAGCCTGCTTCAACAACAGGGTGTGACACATAAGGGAAGACACAACAGTGGACTATTACTCCTCAATATTCTTCTCTTCATCTTAGCTTGCTCTTCAGAGCTGCTTACTGTTTTTGCTGGATGCCTGTATGGCATCTGGACAGCAGGGCGAGACTCCTGGCAATGTAGCTGCCACAGAGTTGGTTTGGTCAACACTGGAAGGTGTTCCTCCGTGCCAATCAAGGAGCCGCTGCGTTGGATAGCACTGATTAAGGATGACTTGGCCTAGCTTCAATGGCTGCTGTCCAGGGTCCTGAATCCATCCTAGTGTAGGGTCTCGGCTTCACAGGTTAAGATTTTTGTCCTCACCAGCGATTTAAGATAAGGTAAGATGCTACTTTATGGTCTTATTTGTTCCAGAAATTGCCCTGGGCCATAGTGAGACAGACAATTAACCAATAAAGACAAACATTCCTACTAGAAAAAAAGGAGCTATTTAAATGCTGCTGTCCACACTAAAATGGCAGAAACATGAACACTTCCATGCTGTGCATGAGCACAGACTACTTTGACTACTTTAGCTGGCTGCACCATTTCATGGTTTGTTTCACAAAACCTTCTGAAACAAATGGCTGTCTACACCCTTTTCAAACTCTTTCCTGGGTAAAATGACCTGGGAATTTAGCCTGCACATATATTGACGTACATAATCCACTCATCTACTCCATTTGAGTTAAACAGCCTCTACGAGTCCTTCATTGAGTGATGACTCAGTGATAACTCAACTGTTATGTTTCACAATGAAAGCATCTTCCTTAACAACAAAAACAGTTTTATCCCATACAACAACACGTACCTGTGTTTATGGTAACTATTTGAAACAGCGGACAAAAGGAAGTGACAGATTACTACCACAACTTATCTTGTCACCACGCTGCATTGCTAATCAAGAAGTTAATTTGCATGCATCCTGTTAAGCTGCACTGCAAATATACAGCCAGATCAATGTCTTAATTAAAGAGGAATTACCGGATAGTAGACGGAGAAGAGAAATGATTATGTCTGCTTTGAGAGGACGTGATGGGGAGGCCAGGCGGCACTCAGACAGACCCACGGTTCATCTAGACACCGTCTTTGTGTGTTGACACATCTGCCGGCCTTGCAGGGGTTTGCTGTCAAACAACCAATCACAACCCAGGAGGAAGTAGGTGTGTGGAGGAGTGCTGGGCAGACACTGGTCAAGGTTGAGGTTAGTCATGACATTTTCTCATCGTTTCCTGTTTTACCTTGTCTTGTCTCACGTCTCCTCTCGTTTCAGATACCAGTGTTTCCTGCCTCTGGGATTGTCCTCACCTCACCTTGATTGTTTTCACCTGTCCCTCATTATCATTCCCCTCCTAGTGTATTAAGTCAGCATGTTTCCCTCCCATCTGTGCAAGTTCATCTTTGCTCCTTGTATCAACTGTTCCAGCATTTCTCTAGCGATTAATACAGTTCAAGGTTTTTCGATTCCCAGTCGTTTTCCTCAGACTACGCCTTTGTCCTCACCCTGATCGTTGCCTGATTACCAAACTGATTACCGGTGTACTGACCTTTGCTTTTCAAGTAAAGACTATTCTTGTTAAACCAGACTTGTGCCTCGTGAGTCGTGCATTTGAGTACTTTATCCTGTAGTTCCGCCAGGAGTTACATCAGCACTCATGTCCACTTGAGAAACGTATGTATAATGGTTCATCATGTATAGTTTCATTCATTTAGCATTTTGCTGTCCATTATTATTATTATAATTATGTATTCTTCACATTTTATTCATTTTTGAAATACAGTATACATTTCTACTATGATCATGGGAAGACACAGGCAGCGATTCGTGGGCAGTCACAACGAAGGAAACAAAGGTGGGAATGACCATCATGGAGAGGTAAGGATTGGCCATGGCTACAGCCAGCCATGGCAGGAGAGGCTAAGGTAATTTGCAAAGCAATATGGGGGAAGTGAATATGTCTGTCTTGATGCAAGGCTGACCTCAGTATCAGACTTGCTGCTAGAGTGGCAATGGCATTGCTTACTACCGACACTCCTTTCAATTGGAGAAACAAGCTCTATTTATCTGCAAGGACAAATTATACAATCTCCTTGTAAATGGATGAGGAACAATATAAACAAGGTTATTATTTGTAATTATTAGGATTACATTCCCAAAAAAAGTTTCACAATTTCACAAGTTTCAACAATTTCACATTAATGTCTGTCTACAAGGATTTATTGAAGGGTGATGTATAGCCTAGGTGTGGTAGTGGTGTTTGACTCCCAGCTGAAGGATTCTAACCCCAATGTCGACATGTCTGTCTGGAATCCCTTGCAAGAGTCCCTAACACCTCCCTGCTCCTTAATGACATGTTCCAAAAAGAGTCGCTTTGGATAAAAGTGCCTGGTATAAAGCACTTCTGTAGTTTTCGCTCAGATTGTTCTAAATTATACCTTAGAGTGGTACTTAGTTAAATGTCTTGAGTGCTTGAGTAAAAATACATTCCTTGTCACATGATTATTCAGCCTTGTACGTTGCTCTCTCTGGTGTATGAAGGCAGTCCATGGAGATGTCTGGGTGCTCCGTTTAGGAAGGCTGGGACACACATGTCCTACAAACATCCATCCCAAACTGTTTCCACCAACCAACCAATCTCTGATAGGCCAACCAGCCAATCACCTGCCAGAGACTGCTAAGCCTACACACCCTGTCGTCGACCACACCACATCACCCCCCTCTACCATGATCAGGGTCTGAGGGTCCACAGCACAAACCAGACATTCCCCAGCTTGGGTTGTGTCCGGGAGAGAGCAGCCCAGGTAAGCTGTGAATGCAGCGCAGGCCCAGGCACTTTGAAAGACCACAGGATTTTTACTGAAATCAATTTCCAAAGGTTTTTACACACACTATTTGTGTTAAGACATTACAACACAGTGTTAGATTGGACTGCAGTGAGAAGGATCAAGGTTCTTCTGGTGTTGGTTCATGAAAACCAGGAGCCCCCAAAGTGTTATAATGTGTTAAACGGTATCAAATGTCCATGCTTAGACATGCCGATTGGCTCCTTCTTTAAACTCCGATATAAACAGCTCTTGAGAAGATAAAATGGCTAAAGGTGCGTAATGATGGTCATAGCTGGTCTATATATTGGTGTCATCTTAGCCCATAAAATGCTACCAAACAATAGCATATAGAGTGCTTTGCGATAGACACACTACCGTGCTAGGCAATGGGCTATGAGCCAAAGTGCTTAAGAACAGGAACTTCTGCATTGCAGTGTCAGCACATCATCTGATTGACAATCATATCAATCAGATAGTTATCTTACATTCACTGTAGTAATGTCAATCTTCACATTAACAATTCACCATTTATCACAGGTTGTTGTTTGTGTTTTTGTGTGTATGTGTGTGTGTGTGTGTGTGTGTGTGTGTGTGTGTGTGTGTGCGTGTGTTGGTTTCTCTCAGGGAGCCAGTGTTCCGCTGCAGAGAGGCGTGCGTCCACAAGAGTGCGTGTTGATAAACACATGTAGAGAGCGTCCACAGTATAGTGCACATACAGAGAGAGAGCGAGAGAGAGAGAGATAGAGAGAGAGAGAGAGAGAGAGAGAGAGAGAGAGAGAGAGAGAGACAGAGAGACAGAGAGATACAGTCCCTTGGGACAGCCTCTAAATAGCTAGGAGTGTAGAGGAGGTGTACAGTGGGAGAAGGTGAAAGCAGACACTGAGTCAGATGCAAACAAACAAACAAACACTGAGAAAAGTTCCTGCAGCACAGAGAGAGAGAGAGAGAGAGAGAGAGAGAGAGAGAGAGAGAGAGAGAGAGAGAGAGAGAGAGAGAGACAGTTATAGTATCTATAATTCTAATTTTGTAACATATGCTGGACAACTTAATAACTTGGACGTGAACTCATCCCTATGCCGACTATGACTGCATCAGGGTTTTAAACACCTCTCCTTGCAAAGGGATCCTGGACTTCCTGACGAGCAGACCCCCGGTGGTGAGAATAGGTAACCTCACCGCCTCTGCACTGACCCTGAGCCCTGGAGCACCTCAGGGCTGTGTACTCGGTCCCCTCCTGTAAGCCCTGCTCATTCTGCTCTAACCCTACTTGGCCATGCAAAGCTCCAGCGTCATGCTTAAGTTTAGTTTTAGTCTAGTTTGCAGAATACACCACCATCCTGGGTCTCATCTGAAAACGCCTACTGGGGGGAGATCCCTGTCTTGGCCACATGGTGCCAGGGAAACACGCTATCTCTCAATGTCCAAATTCAATGCAGATCAATGGTGCAGGAGTGGAGAGAGTCTCCTGCTGCCAGTTCCTCAGTGTGCTCGTCAATGACGATCTTGATTGGTCCAGGCAGCAAATGCTGCCCAAAGTAGCCTCTACTTCCTGAGGAGACACAAGAAGTTTGGCATGTCCATCAAAGCTCTTACTAACACCTAGGTGCCCCACACATAGTGCACCATGGATCAGCAGCTGCTCAGCTGCTGATCACAAAGGCCCTCCGGGGGACCACCAGAGTCTCTACCATTTCTTCCCCCAGACAATCAGTCGTCTCAACCAGCCATGTTTATCTCAGTGCACATCTTGATTACCCCAATGTACTAACCTTAACCCTACGTAGTATAATGATAAAAGTGAATAATAAAAGTCCATGTAAATGTATGTTTTCAATGCCATTAAAGCCATTTGAATCGTGAGGGAGAGTGAAAGAGTGAGTGCCCAATAGAGAAAAGTCGACTGGAAAGAGAGAGAAGTTGGCAGAGGCTGAGAGCCTAACTGAAACAAATAAAAAGAGTAACTGCAGAGTCTCAATGGATAGATGTGGAAGATGGGTTAGGACCTGGGATAGAGAGAGCAGCAGCGACAGAGAACAGAGAGAGAGGCGAGAGGGAGAGGCTGAGAGGGAGATAGGCAGAGAGACATTGACCAACCACACCATTGATTCCTCTTCTGAAGTACACCCAAACAACTTTTTTTACCTCAAAATACCTTAAATAAACACATTAATATGGGTGCTGCTGTGTATGTGTCAAGTGTGTATGTGTGTGTGTATATGTACCTAAAAGTAACTCTATACTATACTAACTCTTTGTTAGTATAGGTAAGTCCATGTAACTCTATGGTTCTCTATGTTCCTCTATGTAACTATATAGTTCTATATAACTCTGCGATACTCTTTGCCACTCTATTTAACACTATGTCCCTCTATGTACCTCTATGTAACTCTATCATTCTGTATAACTCTGTGATCATCTTTGCCCCTCTATCCAATTCCATGTAACTCTATGTAATTATGTAACTCCATGTAACTCTACGTAACTCTATGTCACTCTTTGCTCTATGTAACTCCATGTAACTCCATATAACTCTGTGTAACCCAGCCAGGCAGGGGGCGGGCCCCTTTCATGCAGCATATCAGGTCGCTTACCCATCTCTGGATGAGGCCGTCCCTCAACGGGAACGCTGACTGTCCGCCGCAGGAGCTTGTTCCTGTGGGACTCGGAGCGCCTCTCGCGCATCAGCAGAGGGTGAACCTGCGCAGGGAGAGAGAGAGAGAGAGAGAGAGAGAGAGAGCAGCGGGTCAGCACACTCGTCAGGGGCCAGGCAGCCCTGCAGGTACCCTGCGTGTCCATAGAGCTGCTTTCGTGCCACTCGCATGTTGAATTTATGGCTTCTGTGCACCAATTACATGCATGCTTGCACACATGTGCACAGACACACGCACACACACACACACACAGACACACACACACACACACACACACACACACACACACACACACACAGACACACACACACACACACACACACACACACACACACACACACTCGCTCACACACACGTTCAAGAACAAACCCATAAATGTGCACACATACACGCATGCATGTACACAAGCATACACATGAACTCAAATGGTGTTATAATCTTTCAGAGTGCATCAATTGGTAGAATGGGTGTCCCGTGTCCGTTGTCTGAATTTTCCCAGTAGGAAAGTTTAAAGTTGTATTTCAGATTGTTCCTTATTTCATCCCTTACTGTTGGTTATCAACCTATAATAAGTAATATAGGAAAGGGTGGGTTTGAAGTCATGCTTTATAAGTTAGAGAAAAAAAAAAAATCTGGGGACTCTGGCAACAGCCCTTGCATTTAAAAAGAGGCATGGTCATCTGAGTTGACACTGTACTGTACTTCATCACAGGTCCAGGAACACTGCAGTCAGGGGGAGGGCTGCGACAACCCTAGGGGTGCATTTGACGCTGTCCTTGCTATTGCTTGATCACCATCCCTTTCAAGAGACGAGCAGTAGAAGTTAGTGGCCAAGGTGAACTGCTTCAGCATCATCAAAGGGGACCGAGACGGTTGATGATCTGGACAGATTAAAACCTTCCAACTAGGTTCAGGGGAATCTCTACAGAATAACAACTGGAATGCTTTTAGGTGAATCTTCTTGCTTCATTGTGAGACACTGTAATACACTTTGGAAATGCTCAATGACTAAATACTAAATGTCCACCTCTCCAGAAATGTAAGGGCAAGTCGGGACGCACAACCATAAACACAAGCACTGGTTAGAGACACCCACCATGGACCCACGGCGGCTGTTCAACGGAGAAGTTTACTTTCACACACATAATAACTTATCACCTGTGCTTAAAAGAGACGCCTGGCCGCAAACCGGCTGTTTATCTTGGCCTCAAACGGATTTCCTTGTTGCTTCAGTGGTACGTCTGTGTCAGCAGTCGGAGTACTACTCCTAGCTGAATGTCATCTGTTGTATCATCTTATCCACTAGCACTGGGCTCCTGTCACAGAGGCTGCCGAGGCAATGTGAAGTTGTGATCCCAAGACTGATACAAAAACGAAGTCATAATCTTTTCATAATAAAAACTGATACAAAAAGACTCACACACACACACACTGTCACAGTCACACACACACACACACACACACACACACAAACGTACACACACACACACACACACACACCCTGGAAGACATTGCCAGAGCAGCTCTAGCCCCGAATGACAGGTGTTTATCACAACCGAAGGTGAATAAAATTTGTATTTTCCTGGAGCGTTGCTGCGAGTCACCGCCCGGTACAGTACTTAGAGTCCAGAGGGAAGTTGAGAACCTGCACTGCTGGGGAAGGTAAATAAATATATAGAAACAACCAGAAAGATGGACACATAGAGAGACGGGTAGATGGATGAAGAAAGATAAAAACACACTCGATGGCATCGCAACGGATGGCCCCAGGCTCCCTGAATTCATAAAAGTGGGACCGCAGGGAACAACAATAAGAGAAGGAGGGGGAGAGAGGGAGAGAGGGAGAGAGAGAGAGCGTGATATGGCAAAGATAGAGGCGGAGAGAGAAAGTTACATGAGGAGGACTGAGACAAGTATAGAGAAAAGGAAAGACAAAGAGAGAGTTGGTGAGAGAGAGAGAGAGAGAGAGAGAGAGATGGGGCCATCTACTCAGTAATATTCAGAGTTCTCTGCAGGCAAGAGAGAAACATAAGGAGAGAGAGATTGGGCCCTCTACCGTTATATTCAGGGTCCTCTACGAGCCACTGTGGTGGTGTGACACAGAGGAGATGACTTCCATCTAGACCAGAGGGTCAGTGTCTGTCAGGGTAGTGTGTTGATAATATCAGTACAGTGAATAAAGACCAGTGCTGTGTTCCAATATCCATACTTCCCGTACTTACTATAGTACGGGAGTACGTAGGGTGTTCCAATTAAGATCGGGGTGAAAATAAGTGCACTGAAAGGACCCGGATGGTGTACTCGAAACGGTCAAACTGTTGAGTGTGGATCGATGCACTTTTCGTACTCAATGGCAGCGGGATGTTTTGGGCAGGTGACGGCAGTCGCGATCGTAATTTCCGGTTTGTGCACCACAGTTTGAGTTTTCGATTTGGAACAACACTGACATCCGAAAATCTGCACACTTAGTGAGTGCGGATAGTGTACTACATTTAAGTGTACTCATGGAAGTATATCAGATATCGGAACACAGCACATTATATCCAAAAAGTCCTGACATGTATTTTGACAAGAGATGCTCAGACAAAAGCAACTCACTTAAGCTCAAGCTCAAGTTGGTTTATTGTCATATGTATTTAGTAAGTCTACAATACAATGAAATGCATTTTGCCCCGCCACTCACATGCAGTATAACAGACAAGGAGACATATAACAGACAAAAAACAGACATAAAGTGCATAGTGCAAGACAGAAAGTGCATCATCTATCATCATCTATTCAACAGTCTGACCGCCTGTGGAAAAAAACTATTAATGAGACGGGTGGTGCAGGATTTAATGCTACGGTAACGTCTCCCAGATGGTAGGGGAGAGAACAGAGCATGGGCGGGATGATTGGGGTCTCTAATAATACAATCAGCTTTTCTCTTGCAGCGGGAAGTGTAAATGTCGTGGAGATCAGGTAGGTCATCGTCAGTAATCCTGGCTGCTGACTTGACAACTCTTTGCAATTGTTTACGGTCATGGGAGGTTGTGCTCCCATACCACACTGTGATGCAAAAAGAAAGAACGCTCTCAATGGTGCATCGGTAGAAATTCACAAGTGCTCTGGTACTTAGGTCAAATTTTTTAAAGACGCCTCAGAAAATAAAGGCGTTGTTGTGCCTTCTTGAGGGTGCACTTGGAGTTCAATGACCATGTTAGAGTGTCTGAGATGTTTATGCCTAGAAATCTGAAGCTGTCAACAATCTCTACAGATGCTCTGTTGATGGTAATGGGAGTGTGATCTACTTTGGCCCTCCTAAAGTCAACAATAATTTCCTTAGTTTTACTGACATTAAGAAAGAGGTTGTTGTCATGGCACCACAGGGTAAGGTTCGCTACTTCCTTTCTGTAGGCCGACTCATCATTGTTACTTATAAGGCCAACCAGAGTAGTGTCATCTGCAAACTTTATGATGGTATTTGAGTCGTGAATAGCTACACAGTCGTGTGTAAACAGGCTGTAAAGTAAAGGGCTGAGACAGCAGCCCTGCGGGGCCCCGGTCCTGAGCACTAAGGTGGATGAGAGTGCTTTGCCTATCCTTACAGCTTGGGGCCTGCCTGTCAGAAAATCAAACAGATGGTGTTGCCCAGACCAAGGCCTTTAAAGCTTCAGCACTAGCTTGGATGGTACAATCGTATTGAAGGCACAGCTATAATCAATGAACAATATTCTGGCATAGGCATTTTTATTTTTACTGTCAAGGTGGACTAGGGCAGTGTGCAATGCAAGTGAAATAGCATCATCTACAGAACGTTTTGGCACGATAGGAAAACTGCAGCGGATCGAGGGTAGCAGGGATGTTACGTTGAATGGATGAAATAACCAGTTTTTCCAAGCATTTCATAATCACAGATGTCAAAGCAACTGGTCGATAATCGTTTAAACAAGAGACAGGTGTTTTCTTAGGTACAGGTATAATGATGGTTTCCTTGAAACAGCGGGGAACCACACACATAGACAAGGACAGATTAAATATGTCAGTGAAGACCGGGGCTAATTGGGCATAACATGACTTAAGGGCACGGGATGGAATGCCGTCTGGGCCGGCAGATTTACGTCCATTTACCCTACTGAAAGTCTCACGCACATCAGTCTCTGTTACCTGTAGGTCAACAGCATCGGGTGGCCGCCGCGCAGCTGGTAGGCCTAAGGGGTCCGAGTTGTGGGCTTCGAAGCGGGCGAAGAAACTGTTTAATTCGTCCGGGAGAGACGCATGGAAGTCGGTAATCCTACCGGGTTTGGGCTTGTAGTCCGTAATCGCCTGCAGTCCCTTCACATGCGCTGCGAGTCACGACCAGTGTAATCCTGCTCCAATTTATCTCTGTACCGTCTCTTGGCAGCTTTGATGGCTCTCCGAACTTCGTATCTGGATCTTGTGTAGTGTTTGCTGTCTCCGGATCGGAAGGATGTATTACGTTCCCTCAGCCACCGGTGTACGTCGCCGTTCATCCAAGGCAAGTTGTTCGTACTGAAATACAGAGCTCCACGCAGAAACAAATGTAGGCAATGACCACTGCAGTATACTCATCCAGACTCGATGCCCACCTCCTAAAGATTGGCCATCTGTCAGGTCAAAGCAGGCCATGAGTTGGGAAATATTGTCTGCAGTCCTGCATTGAGCTGTCCTCACCTTGGGCTGCTCGCATTTCACTCTCTGCTTGTAAGCAGGTAGCAGAAGCACAGAAAGGTGGTCGGATTTCCCAAAGTGGGGTCGCGGGATGGCTCTATAGGCTGTATAGGCACTGGTGAGCATGACTTAGAGACTGTTTCCACATCAGTGCACCACAAGTTATTAATCAGAAAGCACACACCGCCTCCCTTAGCTTTACCGGTGTTTACTCGTGCGGTCCATGCGATGTACTGAGAACCCCTCCGGTTGGATGGCCTGATCAAGAATATTGGGGCCCAATATTCTCTCAACCACAACTGGACACGGTACTGATGAAGATTGTCACAGCTGTGTGTGTGTGCTTGTGTGTGTGTGTCAGAATGTTAATATTTGTTTGTTGTTGAATGTACAAATATGTAGGACTGTGTGTCTGCAGTGTATGTGTGCATGCTCGCGTGAGTGCGTATGTGTGCGCGCGTGAATGCATTCAGTGTGTATATGTCTGTCTGTGTGTATTTTTTTTTGTGTCCATGTGTGCATACAATCAGTGTGTTTGTGAACGTGTTTGTGTCAGTGGATAATTGTGCGCATACACGTCAAACACAAAGACTGTTTGCGCGCATGCATGTTTACACTCCAGTAAGTTTAGACATGATTCTGACAGTTTGTTCCTCTGGTCTTCATGGCTGTTTCCTTTCTAACCTCCCTGTGCCTCTGTCTCCCGGGGTCTGTGTGTTCATCCCCGGGAATTATGGGAATTATTTCACAGGAAGTTTTATGACAGTGTCTACGAAAGAGGGCTAGATGGACCAGAAAAGCTATATATAAAGTGTGTGTGTGTGTGTGTGTGTGTCTAAGAGTGTCCGCATTTCAATTGCATATATAAGCTTGCGCACTTCAAGTTGCGGACACACACACACACACACACATTCACTCATGAAAGTTCACTCATGTGCATGTAGGAGCCTAAACAGCATGTCACTGTGGGTCTGACAGCTGGAAGACGTGCGACGTCAGAGCAGCAGGACGGTGAATCCTTTGATAAAGTGTGGGGAAGGAGGAGGAATCCTTTCATCCCTTCTTAATGATGGCCCGACATCACTCATCAACTCCCGGTTTGATTTATACTCACACCATTGCACTGCAAGGCTTAGTTAGTGATGCAAGCCGTGGAATCATTTATCCCATGTTTGTGCGATGCAGAGGCAGGACAGCCAAGCATCTGAGGAGTCTGTACTCCATGTGCTCGCTTCTTCCGGCCCAGCCGCCGCTGCTCACCTTTCAAGGCCTCCTCTCGGAGCAGGATTCCAGGTTCAAATACTTTGAAAAATACAAAAAAAAATGCATAAGGGGAGGGGGGGGGCAGGGGATGGGTCCCCACATTGGTACTACGAGTCGACCCCTTCTCCACCCTTTTCATGTGGTCAGACTACCCTTTTAAAAGGTTGCTATAAATTATATTGCTATATAATTTATTGCTATAAATTGGCGTGTGGATGTTCAATCCTGTAGAGATGGATCTCTCTTATTGCCAATGGAAGTGATCAATGCCTTCGGCTAACAGCATGAGTTTTGCCTTCATGTCAGGGCAGCTGTGTGGCCTTGAACCTTGAAGTTAGCCAGAGCACCTAGATCGTTTTTTCATGATGCAAGTGCCACGTAATGTAATTCTTGTTCCGCCAGCCGGGATTGGTTTAATATTATATTTGTAATATACTTTTTTTTTTTTCAGGGATATTGAAATTCTTCAAAGGATAAACAATGTGCTGGAGGGGCATGTTTAAAATTGTGTGTTTATTTTTCATTTATAAAGGTAAACGCTCTAATGTGTAGTATTGGTATAACATGAAAATCTATGGAAGCCCATTCCCGCCAGTAAAAAAAAAAAAAAGATGAAAACTCTTCCTTGATAAAAAAATAAAAGTAAAGTCATAATTATGAGATAAAAAGTCGAAATTATGAGATAAAAATTCGAAATTATGAGATAAAAAGTCAAAATTATGAGATAAAAAGTCATAATAATGAGATAAAAAGTCAAAATTATGAGATAAAAAGTCGAAATTATGAGATAAAATGTCATAATAATGAGATAAAAAGTCTAAATTATGAGATAAAAAGTCTAAATTATGAGATAAAATGTCATAATAATGAGATAAAAAGTAAAGTGTGCATGCGCTCCAGTAGCACTGTTTTCAAAGGTCCCTTCATTGTCACCATCATCGCTGGCATCCCCAACCATGCTTAAATTAACTAAACAAATGAGATCTCTGTTCGTGTAGCTTTGACTACACGAACAGAGATCTAATTTGTTTAGTTGTAACGGTGTACTTATTGAAAGACTTTAACAAAAGTAACCATAGCTGTAATTCTTAAAGGTCCCATGGCATGCTATTTTATGGATGCTTTAATATAGGTGTTAGTGGGCCCCTAATACAGTACTTGAAGACGTTCAAGAAATTCTGCCTTGGTGCAGAATTACAGCCACTACGAGCCAGTCCCACTATGAGCTCTCCACAAACGTGCCGTTTTTAGAGGCGGGTCAAGGTAGGGGCGGGGGGGGTGTGGCCCTGAGCAGCTTGTGGCCACGGTACCATGCGCTAGTGTTTACAGTGGAACACTGAACACTCCGGGTGCTCCGGCGGGAGTCCTGGAGCTCTATATCTATATAATATCATTATATTTAGATATCTATATAATATAATTTATAAAACGGGGGGCCTAAATCAAGCGATCTGATTGGTTCCCAACCGTTGTATATTGAGCGTATACACACAGCTATGACGCCCGTTCAGTTTACAGAGTTCAGTATCACTCCGCGCCTAACTCTAACTGTTGTTTATGTATATATAAAAGCGATAGCGTAGTTCACGGAAGCCTAAAAAACATGTTGATTGCTGGAGAGGGTGGAAATGTTGTAAAGCAATAGGCACACGGTCGGCAATTTAGCCTTCTATCGAGTTAACTCGATAGTAGGCTAAATTGCCGACCGTGTGCCTATTGCGTGCCTATTGCGGCGAACCAAGCTACCGTCTTTAGCCTAGCCTTCTCTCTGAAGGACGCTACAGTGTGTTGCATAGCAACCGCCGCACACTTTGCTGGCAGCCAGGAGGGACTACTTTTTTGTATTCGTTAAAAAAAATGCCTTTCCGACTTTCTAGCTTTTTCAAAATTGAGGGTGTCTATGACTTTCATTTCGCCATATTTACGTAACCGTTTTATAAAAGCAATAGATCACTTCAGTCAGTGATATACGCTCATTATACCACAGTGAAGCAGCGTTGTCCGCCCCTCCGCTGCGTGTCGGGACGGACAACGCCCCTTAACTGTGGTATAATGAGCGTATACCACAGCCTGTCGTGATCTATTGCTTAAATATATTATCATGGTCAAAAGCCGTTTGCGCCTCCGGATGATATTATGAATCTCAAACGACTGCGTCGGGTTCTCAAACGCCTCTGGTTCTTCCACTTCCACGTCAATATTAAGTACAACTGCGAAATGGAGGAGAAAGGGATTGTTGCCCGGGGTTGTCTGCGTCGGGTTGGTTGAGAAGGAATTGGGAACCGCGACATGGAGGAGAAAAGGATTGTTGCCCAGGATTGTCTGTCAGAGCCCCGCTAAACGCTGCCAGTTGCCCGGGGTTGTCTTCCGCTGGAGCCCCAAATGGGAGCTTTATGCAAGCTTGCGTTATTGTGTTGCGTGTTATGCTCCATAACACCAACAGCAGAACGGTTATCCAAATAACAAAGAACACTTGCGTTACAGTGTGTGTATTCACACACACACACACACACACACACACACACATGTGGCGCTCGCACGGTCCTAGCTCATAGTCTCATTGGAGGGCCAAATTCTCTGGGCGGGCCAAGCAGAGAAAGGGGAGGTAACCTGGTCCCGTATGACGTCATACGGGACCGGAAGCCAAATCAAAGCGTTTCAGCGATCCTTTTTTCAAAGATTGAGCAAGATACCTACTTCTCGGTTTACACCTAACGCAATTTTTAGCTACTGGGGGACCATAGGGAGGCTAGGGGAACTCAACTTAATGTTAGAAAACCTCATAAAGTGAAATTTTCATGCCACCTTTAACTTATTCAGGATTGCTTGTCTTTTGCATGGTTCGGGATGCCATTATTTTGACTTTTTATCTCATAATTTTGACTTTTTATCTCATAATTTCGACTTTTTATCTCATTATTATGAATTTTTATCTCATAATTTCAACTTTTTATCTCATAATTTATCAAGGAGTTTTCATCTTTTTTTTTTTTTTACTGGCGGGAGTGGGCTTCCATAAAAATCAATCCAACCATGCATCTAAAAAATATTCTTGCCTTCTACTACATGTGGTCAAATATATTCTGAATCATTTTAAACCTTGCTAAAATGTGTAAACTCACATCCATAAGCATTCTGTACAAAGGTCCAATATGTAATATTGTATAGTATTAGATTAAAGCATTAAATAAGGATAATAACCAACAAGCCAAGGATTGGTTGTGTGTTTGAAGCCATGTTCATGCATATCTAATGCATTCTTATTCAGGCTGTGGAGTGTGTGTGGTGGACGGCTGGTGGAAGCAGCCTCACCTGGACCGAATCAGGCTGATTGGACTCTGGGGCTGGGTGGTGCTGCACACCTGTGGTGCGTTGACTCATCCGGGCACACATGTTTAGCCAGAGCTCTGACATGTCAGTATTCAGCTTGGCTTGTAATATCTTGCCAACTATCAAATAAACGGCTTTATACAAGAGTTAGTTATGACCAAATAATTTGATTGGACGAGAGGCGTTCTATGAGTGCTGATATAGAGTATAACATCACTGGGAATTTTAACTATTCTATACTATGTCTAACTCCGCCTTACAGATATCTATAATAACTGTTTATCACATCAGCCATCATTGCAGTAATGTACTGACGATCAAACTGTCAATTGTCAACTCATCGGAATCCCACGTTGCCACCAAAGCCACTGTCAACAGAATCCTATTTCACTTGATGCACAATAAATGGAAACGTACATATAAACGTACATGATACAAAGTAGTTGGCCTGCATTTCTGTGTAGACCTACACAAAATAGCAAGTTAGTGCACAGGAAAATGTGTATGAGTTGCTTGGCAACAGTCCAGTCCCGTTGTGGATCTGTTTGCGTTGGTGGAGGCAAATAAATGAGTCAATAAACAAACTAATCATACTCTGGTGTCACTTATTACTGGTAACTAACCAGTGGTGCTTGTAGAACTAGCAATATCACACCCGAGGTCTGCTGTTGTACTCCATATCTGCACGGCTATGATCTGGCAATAATTAATAATTGATAGAATTGATATAGCGTTTTTTTTTGGTCACTCAAAGACACTTTACAAAAAAAAACAAGAAAACTAAATACAGAAAAATTCAAAATAAAAATAAGGTTTCGAATAGTCAGGTGTGGCATGGGATGGTACAAGGTACAAGGTCGTAGGCTGAGTGCCAAAGATAATCACAGCTGGTCTGATATTCAGTAAAACAGCCCTCCCTCTCTGGGGGATATTACTCAACATTTACCTGTGTCTCTTGGCGCTCAGAGCAGACAAGCCAATCCACCTAGGTGGCGTGTGGTCAGGGGAGTGCCACAAAGGCCTTTCTAACAATTCATGTCAAACTAAAGTGTTTGTTTGTTGAACCCACAATTCAAACTGGGAATTGACTGCAAGTCACTTTGGATAAAAGCGTCTGCTTAATTATTAAGCAATCAAGTATGTTGATTTAAGAGCGGATATCATTTACCAAAGTGATTCACCATCTCTGCATACAGAAATCATTTAAATGCTTTCTGTTTACTGATGTGAAGGGTGGATCAGGGGGATTCATGCGATAGAGCAGGGACACACCAGCGGTGTAATCAATCGGGCTCACGGTCGGTGTGGACATCATGAGCACCCCAAAAGACTTTGAAGACTTTGGATTCACAACCACAGAAATGGATATGTGT